>NW_015150632.1:1227203-1243999 GCF_000732505.1 Cyprinodon variegatus | reverse complement strand
TTCCTTTTTTTCATTAATTCCTTCCTTCCTTCCTTCCTTCCTTCCTTCCTTCCTTCCTTCCTTCCTTCCTTCCTTTATACAGAGGCCACACACAGGCTCCTCTATTTCAGCCACTGTCTGCTTTGTTTGGCTTCGGGCTGCGGCCTCCATTCCTTTCCAGGCCAAGTGTTAAGTGCAGTCAACCAGGAAATTTAGGGGGTGAGGAGCGTTTTGGTTTATGCTATAACTGGCCAGCACCTTAAGCTGAGGGCCGTGTATTTTGGGTAACTGTCACAACAGAGATTTAGGTTAAGAGTGGACACGCGGCAGAGTTATTAAAATGTGCATAAAGAGATTTAGGAAGTTGTGCAACATTTACTATTTTGGCACGGTTTGCATCATGACTTCTGCTGTTTATCCTTCTGTAGCATGTTAAATGCTAAGCCTGCAAGCTTGATTTAAAATCTGCAGATGCCTGTTTTGCCATATGCGCTGTCCTAGAGCGGTGGAGGCAGAATGAACGTGAGCTTTACTTTAAAGTGATACTGTTGTTACTCTGTGGCAGTACTAGAAAGTAACCCTGGGTTAACGCCAACCATGTTATGTCCTCATTAAACACACAGATGGTGGAGTTTGTGTGAATCCAGTGATGAGATCAAGCTAAACGTTCAAATGTGGTGGAGCTTGATCATGGCCATGTTTATAAACCTACAGCTGCATGAAAAGTATTCAAACCCATTTTTTTCTTTTCTTTTTTTATCTTTTAAGATTTTTTTTTGTCACACTAAACACCAGAATGTCAGACTTTCTATTTGCTACAAACTGCAGACAAAGATTGGATGAAGAGGATTTTCTCAGAAAGGACTAACATTTTACATTTTAGTCAATATGCCAGACACAAGACAGTCGTGCAAACCATGCACTCTCTAAGTAAAACATAGTGGTGACAGAATCATGCTATGGGAATTATTTGTTTTAGCAGGAGAAGGGGACCAGGTTAGATGCATGAAGCTTATCACAGGGCAATATTGGAATAAAAGCGGAGATTTGTCTTCCAGCAAGACAACAAACCTAAACACATCCAGACTGCAGTAGACTGGATTATATCAAAGGATCTTCATGTCTTAGAGTGGCTTAATTGAACGTCTAGGCAGAAAGCCAGCGGAGAATCTGCTGTAAATGCAGATAAATGTTCTTCTATAAAGAAGAGTTTCAGGTAAAGAAACATTTGAACATGTCGAAAAATGTGAAATGTTTTAAGAGATATAAAAAAAAAATCTGCAATGTACTGATTTGTTTTATGTAAAGAGTGATACCTGATAAAAATATACACCCACCCATGCTGGGAGTCATTTTCAAATGTTTACTGTTCAGTTGTGGTGGAACAGGACAGCGCAGCAGCACAGCAGTACAGCAGGCGGGGCTGTCCCACCGGGCTCCGGGCAGACCTCTGGGCCCTCATCCTGAACTCCACCAACCAGCCGCAGGTACGGCAGCAGATGCTTACTTCACGGCTCATTTGCACAGCTGCACCGCTTCCCAAGCTGTTCACTCCGATTCTTTTCAGCTGCTTCTTCCTCCTCCCTACTTCAAATGCTTCTACTCTGCTACTCCTTCACAGGATACTTTAAAACCAACACACGTAACACCGACTGACCGATAAACTCGACACAATCTGTGTGTTTGCTGCCGTGGTGTTTATTTAAGCTGGTCCCAGCTTGTCCTGTGTGTTCAGTTGTTAGGATAATCAAATTCTTTAGTTAGGTTAGCCCAAACAGTCCTGCTCATCTGCCTGTGTGGCAAAACTCCCCGGTCCACTATTATCTACGGAGGCCCGGTTTGGAAAATATTGCTCAAGATCAGAGGGATGATTCGATAAAGTGACTGAGAAGTTCTGGACAACATCGGAGGACAAACACTTTGAAGCATATTAAGGAGAGATGTTGCTCCATGTGTCCAAAAAGGCCTTATTCTCACACACAGAGGGGTTAAACTATAGAAATACCTGCAGTTTTTGTTTTAGAAACATAAACTCTAAAAAAAGAATAATTTGAACTTAGATTAAAGAAAAAAGAAAAAGAATGGAAAAGAAAATACAGGAAAATTAGGAAATAAAAATCATAAGCTTTATTCAAAATAATTCAAAGAACTTTATTAATCCCAAAGGTAAATTTAATTAATAAAAATTTGACCTTTTTAAGTTTATAATAGCTTCAAAGGCCTTTTAAGCTGCAGCTCTTGACCTCCTGTTTCAATAGGGCAGTAATATAAGGGGGGCAAAATAACCTCCAACTCTCACTGTTAGAGAGCTGCTGCAAACTGTGCCATAAGAGAATAACCTAATCTCCATAGCAACCATTTAAAGTAGCTTAAAGTGAGGCAGTCTCTGCTCTTATTGATGGTGCGTCCAGAGACACAAACATGGAGAGCAGAGCAACCGCGATAATGTTAGTAATGCGACAGAGTCGACGCACGAGGCGGATTTTTTTCTCCGCCTTATTCGCCACAGAGTCGTTGTGACAAAATTAACGGCAAGTCATTATTTTAGACTAATTAAATACACTAATCAGACTAATCTTGTCCTAAACTCCTTTTTTTAAACAATTATTTTCCCTTTAATGTTTTTTTCCAACAGCTAGACATCAAACTAGACTGGACAGATAATGCAGAATACTTTTATCTAATTATAATACATTTAGTATGTTGTATGTACTTGAAGAAAATCATGATATATTACATTTTTCTATGATAAGAAAATCCTTTAACTTATTGTTGTGTCTCTAATTTAACTACAGTTTGTAGGAAGAATAGTGAGGCTGTAGAGAGCAGCTGTCCTCCATGGTGAGGTCATATCCCAGCTACGCCAACAGCAAACCTGAGGGGGGCGCCAAACCGAGTTTTAGACACTAAAGCAGGATTTTACCAATGTGCAGTAAATTGTCAAAATAATGCCTGTGACTTGTAGACAGCACTATAAACCATCTTTTTACATCGTAAATCTGAAAGAACTATTGAATATGTGCTTTTTTTTAAATAAGAAAATACGTTTAGCGGGGATGCAAAAGAAAGTTTTCTCTAAAATGTAATAATCAGCCTTTAACTAGTCTAAAACAAGACAGAGGCTGGATAAAAGCATGCAGACTGAAAACAATTGCTCATGTTACAGTGATGCGCATCACATTAAACTCTATAAAATGCAGGATGAGTTCACTGAGAGTTTGCCTCCTGTTTAGGCTTTTCTTAAGTCGCGTTAATGACAAAGTTAAAATGCTGCTTATTGCACAGCATAACTTCTGTACTATGGTTAATATGTTTGCATTGATTTAAAGAAATAACTCTTAAAAGATGTAAGCCGTTCAGTTCAATAAATTTAAAGCATATTCACTCAACTAAATTACATTTCAAAGTACCAACTGTTTCAGGTATTTATTTCCAAAAATATTTAACTTTATAAACTCAGCTTATCTAACCAGGATGTCTGTTTCTAATCCAGTCTAGGCATACATCTCTCCAGCAGTAGTAAAACGAAAAAAGCATTACCAAATTGAAAATATGATCTGCTTTTATTTACATCAGTGAGGAAGGGGAATATCTGAGAGGTAACTATGAAGCCAAAACTGATGGAGTTCCCGTTTTATTAGCAGGTTCTGTTCTTTAGGCCCCACATAACTAGTCCTGGTTGATTCAGTGTCCTGTCGCCGTCTTCTTCTTCTTCTTCTTCCCCTCTTCCAACCGGAGCGCTGATCATTGTCAAGATGCTCAGAGAATGTCACCTCTGACATTTTTATCGCCCCCTTTGGCTCATTAATGAAAACCTGTCTAAAACCGGAGACACTTGGAGATGAAGCATGCGCTCGGATTTAACTGGGCTGTCATCACAGTTATTGGGAGGATGTAATTTAATAGTGTCTATGAAGGAAGTGAGAGGTTCTGTTTCTTCTTTTTTTTTTTTTTTTACAAATACTACACTCAAAGTGTGAGTATTTTATCTCTAAAATAAAAAAAAGCTCACAAAGTTGTTGATTTTTGTTCAGTTTATTAAATGGTGCTGAATCTTTACCCTTTCAGGACGTCATGCATTATGAGCAACTCAGAGCCGGAGTGATCCAACACGACCTGCTGGTGGATAACCTCATCTACAAGGTGAGCTGTCGCTGCTCATTATCTGTAGGGAATTAAGCTTTTTCTTTCTACGACCACATTCGTCCGAGTTCTCCTCGCGGCCCTACATGTTAACGTACAGCTGTATATGCGTATAAATTCTCAGAGTTTAGGTTGGAGCCTAAAAATGTACACACATCTGTTGAAATGCCAGATTTCTGTGAAGGAAAACCATCACAGCATCATAAATATTACATAACTCCCTTTTTCCCCTCCATAATTTGACTTATACATGCATACTTAAAGCACAGCAGTAATTTTCATAGAAGTTACAAAGGACAGAGACATACAGTGTGTATATGTGTATATAGATATACAGGGGCCTTGCAAAAGTATTCAGCCCCCTTGAACTTTTCAACCTATTGCCACATTTCTAGGTTCTAAGATAAAGATCTAAAATTTTATTTTTGTGAATAATCCACAACAAGCGGGACACATTCATGAAGTGGAAATAAACGTATTAGATATTTTAAACTCTTTTAACAAATTAAAAACTGAAGAGTGGGACGTGCCACAGTAATTGGCTGTTTTGATTGAAGTGCAGCAAACTCTCCAGAAGTTCAGTGAGGATCTCTGAATGATCCAATGTTGACCTAAATAACTGATGATGATCTGATGTGAGAAATCAAGTCTATGTATAAATGCACCTGCTCCGGGATAATCTCAGAGATTTGTTTAGTGCAGAGAGTATCGTAAAGAACAAGGAACACCAGGCGGGTGCAGCAGAGATACTGCTGTGGAGAAGTTTAAAGCTGGATTTGGATGCAAAAAGATTTTCCAAACTTCAAAGGAGCGCTGTGTGAGTGACAATATTAAAACGGAAGGAGTATCAGACCTCTGCGAATCTATGAAGACCCGGCCGTCCTTCTAAACAAAGATAAGACTGATCAGAGATGCGGCCAAGAGGCCCATGATCACTCTGGATGGACTGCAGAGATCACCAGCCGAGGTGGGAGACTGTCCATAGGACAACAATCAGTCATATATTGTACAAATCTCACCTTTATGGAAGAAAGACATCTCTTAGAGATATTCATTAAAAGGTCCATAAGCCGCCTGGGAGACACAGAAGGTGCTCTGCTCAGATGAAACCAAAATCAAAATTTTTGGCAACAATGAAAAACATGTTTGGCGTAAAAGCAACACAACTCTTCACCTTGAACGCACCACTCCTCTATCCAACATGGTGGTGGCAGCATCATGGTTTGGGCTTGCATTTTTTTCAGCAGGGACAGGGAAGATGGATAAAATTGATGTGAGGATGGATGGAGCCAAATACAGGACCATTCTGGAAGAAGAACTGTTGAAGTCTGCAAAATACCTGAGAGGGACGGAAATTTATCTTCCAACAAGACAATGATCCGAAACATGAAGCTAAATCTACAATAGAATGGTTCTCTAATAAACACATCCAGGTATTAGAATGGCCAGGTCTGAGTCCAGGTCTGAATCTAATGAAGAATCTGTGGAAAGAACTGTAAACTGCTGTTCACAAACGCTCTCCATCCAACCTCACTGAAATCCAACTGTTTTGCAGGGAGGATGGGGAAGAGAATTTGACTCTCTCAAAGTGCAAAACGGATAGAGACAAACCCCAAATGACTTGCAGCTGTATGCACAGCAAAAGGTGGTGCTACAAAGTATTAACTGAAATGGCTCAGTAATTTTACACACCCAATTTTTCATTTTTTTTTATATCCATATCTGGTGAATAAAATTCATCTCATTATATCCATAATATCCAATAAATGTTGTTGCACTTCATGATCGGGCCCCACATGTTGATTCTTCACAAAAATCTACAGTTTTCAATTTTTTTGTTTGAAGCCTGAAAATATGGCGAAGTTTTGAAAAGTTAATGGGGGCTGAATACTTACTGGATATCATTGAACAGGAGAAAGCATCGACTTTAAAGTAGTCTGGAAACTGATCAGTGAGGCTTCATGGATTAAATAATCCACACACCTTATAGTGTGTTGATCAGCTGAACTCCTAAGAAACCAAACTTTAACTTTGGCTCCTAAGTGCAAAAAAAAAAAAAACTTGGATCAGAAGCCAAACAGAGCTTACATTGTAGTGGCAGCATCATTCAGGGGACTTTATTTTTTCTTTAGATGGAACTAGGGTTTTTTTTTTAATCTTCTTTTTTTCAACCAAGGTGGAGCAAATTCCAAATATTTGTCTTAAAATCGTCTTCTCAACAGATACAAATGCATTTTTTCCCAAGATCACAGTAAGTCCCAGCGTTTGGCTTTATCAGAAGAAAATAACATTTTTGGGATGTCTAAATTTGACTTGAAATCTGAGCGGTCGCCCTCAGACGGGCCATAGACATAATATGTCCTCAATTTAAAAGAGTTAGAGAGGATTATTTTAAAACATGACAAAAATCAAGATTCGGGAAGCAAAATAAATCCTAAAGAGGAAGATCCTGAAAGAGAAGCGTTGTGGTTTTTATGTCCCTTTACATAAAATGTGTTTTTCAGTGCTAAGATACAGGATGAATGTTACAGAAAAGATGTATTTATCTAGATTTCCACTGTGTTGATATACTGATATTAAAATCCTCTGCCTTTAATAGGACGTTAAACTCACCGCCAGCAACGATGACTACTACTTTGTATTTGAGGACTTCCTCTATCAGGTCAGCTCTCTTTCCTTTAATAACCACTCATTCTACCTCATTAAGCCTCAACTTGGGTTGAATCATCAGTTTCTAACCTTATTACAGATTTTTTTCTTTTGTTTATCCATTAACAACTTTTTTATTTCTTTTTCTCCGCCTGACGTAAATCATCTTCCAGTTTGGCCACCCTTAATGTTTATCCCTCCTGTGTGACAGCAGTGGATTTTATCTGCTGTTATACTCTCCAACCAGCCATTAATACCCTCTCTGTTAGTCGCCACTTTATCTGTCTTTGACGTACGTCTGATAAACGTGTTTCTGCTCTCGGTAAACGGGTTCCTTCAGCAGCTGCCTGTTTGTCCTGCTCCTCGGTGACAAACCAATGAGTGCAGGGTGGTTTATCCAAGACCCTGCTCCTGCATCCTAGTCAATATTGACTAATGGCAGACTCACTAAGCAGTGAAAGAATCCACTTCATGTCAAGAAGTTGGTTCAGAGATGACAGAAGAAAGCAGGGAGGGTTCCTAAGAAAACCAAGAGGGCGCTTTCCTAGAACGGTTACATCCCAGAGAAGACGCGTTGTTTTTTTTTTGCAGGGATGTTTCTTTAGGTGTATTTGAATAGGTTTCTCTCAGATCTTAGACACACTTTGAAAACAAAAAAAAGTTAGAAACTTAACTGCATTTCCCACAGTCTAACCAGGCTGTCTGTGATATTAGAAATAATAAGGTGGAATGGTTGTTGTTATGTTATCAGCTAGGGCTAAACTGGTGATCTATTTAAACTGAATGTATCTTTAGAGCCTGTTTTTATCATCTTCTAAAGACAGGAAGTGTATATGTTGCAGTAATCATAGCGGAAAATCTCTCAGTTAATATCAATCTGGAAACCACCAGAACATGTGATGAGCTTTGGAACTGAACGAAAACTAATTTCCTCCTGCAATTTTTTGAAGATATCTTCCACTTAACCGACTATTTCCATTAAAACCCTTCTCCACCCGATGCTCTGCTCATCCTGCTTGGGTCCAGAGGGAGCCTTTAAAAGCATGAATCCTTGGTGGCTGCTTAAATACTTCTGAGTATTACATCTTAGCTCTCAATGTTTTTTGCGGCATCTGGATTACAAAATGATCACATAACAAAAATAATAACTGCTGAATAAAAACATTGTAATAAAATCAGATGGATTACAATCCTGATTATTTAGGAAGTTATTGTTGCACCCCGTTCCTTAGAACGGCATCTTGAGAAAACGCCCTGGTCTCATCGTTATGCATGGCGGTAGATATGTGATGCTGTGGTCCTGTTCTGAAGGCTGTGATAATAGTAATTAAAGTGAAACCACTTAAAGTGAAATAAGTAGTATGGTTTTAAGGCCAAATCTGCTCAGAAAGGTTCACCAAACACAAAATCAGTGTTTTTCTTTAAGCATCTCAATCCTGAAGCTAAACAGAGGATCAGAGAGGATTATAGGATTAATGTACGATGGATTCTATTTTATCAGTGCAAGTAATACATTTATTAAATGGAAATTCATCCAGATATGAAACTTTCATTTTTAATCAGAAAAGATTTTGGAATTTGTTTTGCTGTTTATAGTATATTTTTCTACTTTTCCTTTTAATATTTTAGTTTTTTTCTAATTTTATTTTTGCTATTTTTCCGACTAAATGTTGCAGATTACATTCTTTTCAACTTGGGATGTACAGGGGATTCGTTTCATGAAGCAGGTTTGACAAATTCAGATTCAAATTTGAATTAATTTAGCCTAAAATCTGGAACTCTGATTGTTCAGTTTCACAGCGGCTACTATCAATTAGTTCGATCAATTTTTAACTAGGTCCACTCAGAGTTAAGCGCATGTGCAACAAGTATTAAAAGCCATTATCAGTGTAGCACCGATTCGACGAGTCACCATGACAACAAGCAACAAGAAGTGTCTATTTTACCCCACTGGAACTAGATATTTTAATGTAGAAATGCAAAAATATAAAATAAAAAATAGGAATGTGTTTAAAAGAGAGAAACAGCACCACAGCTACAAAGAAGAGGAATGTGGCGAAGGAGAAGATTGTTGCTTGAGTTAATGCATAAGTTTATATGAAGTGGGCTATGGCAGGCCCTTTTTACATTTAATAAAATCCTTCTCCTCTCTGTTGTTCCATTTATAGATCACTAAAATAAGATTCTTCCTGATCAAAACCACACTCCTAGACCTAACTGTAATAATATATTTTCTAAATTACAGCACATTTTGACACATTTGTACATATTTACAGAGAGTGTATAAAAGAGCCTTTGTGACTGCAGTAAAAGAAACCTCATGTTTTGAGTCTTATAGGGATGGATTGAATAATTCTTTCCTCTTGAAGTCCCATCCATCCTTATACGCTCTGATCTTTTGTTTGCTTCCAGGTTCTATTGTGTTTCTCTCGAGACACGGCAGTTCTGGAGCATTTCAAGTACAACAGCGCCACTCCTCCTAAATCCTACCTACATGGTGAGATGCGTTTTAATCACCAGAACAGATAACATCCTCCAGATTAAGATTAACACTGCCATGTTTGGTCTTCCTCGAAGGGAAAGTGGGAGATGGAGAATATGCTGTTGTTTACCCTCCAAACGGTGAGCTAATGTTTAAAGATTGTTTCTGATTTTTTTTAAACGGAAAGAAAATGCGTTGTTTACATTTTGATTTTCTCAGGTGTTATCCCCTTCCATGGCTTTTCTATGTACGGTGAGTTGCATGATGCGCTACCTTTTAATGGTTTTATTCAGTGTGAACTGAATAGAGAGGATCTAACCTGTGGATGCTTTCTCAGTGGCCCCCTTGTGTTTCCTGTACAACGAGCCGTCCAAACTATACAGCGTCTTCCGGGAAATGTATATCCGCTACTTTTTTAGGCTGCACTCCATCTCCTCCTCTCATTCAGTAGGTTTTTTTGTTTGTTATTAGTTAAATATCAACTCCTAATTGCTTCTTCTCTCCCCTAGCGACTGCTTACACGTCATATTGTTGTGCTTCTGCTGCAGGGTATAGTGTCCCTCTGCCTGCAGTTTGAGCGTCTCCTCCAAACCCACCTGCCTCAGCTCTTTTACCACCTTCGACTGATCGGCGCCCAGCCGTGAGTTTAAACTGTTCTTTTATGACATGAACATACAGTGAGGAAAATAAGTATTTGAACACCCTTCCATTTTGCAAGTTTTTGCAAGAAAATCAATGTGGAGGAGTGGGCCAAAATCCCTCCTGCAGTGTATGCAAACGTGATGAAAAACAGGAAACATTTGAACCTCTGGAATTGCAAACAAAGACTACTGTACCAAATATTAGCATAGATTTTCTCAGGTGTTTAAATACTTATTTGCAGCTGTATCATACAAATAGTTAGATAAAAATCCTACATTGTGTTTTCTGGATTTTTTATTTATTTTTTTATTGTCTCTCCCGGTGTACATGCACCTACGATGAAAATTTCAGACCTCTCCATGATTTCTAAGTGGGAGAACTTGCAAAATAGCAGGGTGTTCAGAACCTTATTTTCCTCACTGTACGTTACTGTCTCAAAGCTGCTCATATCCTTCACATTTTGTCAGACTACAGCCACACATCTCTGTTGGTATTGTATGTGAAAGTAAAGAACAAATTGTGAAGTGGAAGAAAAGTTAACAATACTCTTATTAAAAGGTGATGCATTTGGTTTAGTCCCATTTATTTCCTAATATTTATAATTACCTATCTGTCATCAGTGTAAACACTGCATATGCAGAGAAACATAGTGGGGGAAAGGCGGTGGGGAAACCGATGGAGTCAAATCAAGGTCGAGGCAGGAATCCAGTCAACAGTTTTCATCGAGGCTTTAAAACTTGTCTGAGCTTGAGCCGTTTTGTAACAAAAATAAACAAAAATCTGTCAATAGAATTGCAAAGTTGGAAGCGAGTTACACTAAATGATCTGTAGCTGCAACTGCAATTAAAGACTCTGGGCTTTTCAACACAAACACACCCCCCGATTTTAGTTTAGAAAAATGATTCCTGTTTATATTTAACAACATGCTAAATTCTGTTGTTGTTCTGTTTAAAACTCTCAAACACACTGAAGTGCCACAAGCTCTTTATGTGCTGCTGCCATCTAGTGTTAACAGCTTGAATTACAATCTTCAGTCTGATTCAAGCTGTAGTGGATTTAATCAGAGGCATAAAAGTCTCAAAGAGATTTATTGCTCACTAAAGATTTCATATCCTGGTCTAAGGTTGCGTATTGCCTTTAAGTGGATGGTCCGCGCCTTTTCTGGTTACCTTTCCACTGATCAGCTGCTCCTTCTTTGGGATCGAATCCTGGGCTATGACTCATTGGAGGTCGTTGCAGGTAAGTTAATCCTGAACTCTTATCTGATGCTGCTCTCCATCCTTCCTGTCTTTAACCTTATTATCTCACGCCTTTTCCTCTATTCTGCTCTCTGTCCGTCGCCTCCGCAGTTCTTGCAGCAGCTGTGTTTGCCTTCCGTGCTGAGAACCTGATGGAGGTGACGTCGCTGGCCTCAGCAGAGGTACGTCTATCTCGCTTTAGGTTATGTCGGCAGATTTGTTTGGAATGTGGAGTCTATTCCCATCACTTACGTCCAAAAAAAGCTACAAATAGCCTTAAAATAATTAGTTCCTCTAACTCCATGCCCCGGTGCATGCTTAGAAGGACCTTTATGTTTATGTTTTAGTCATTGCTAGTGTAGCCTTACATTGTTAGCATAACCCTGAATCCAGTTCATGTGACCCCTCATCCTTTCTCCCTACCCTTACGACGGGGGGCGGGGGGTTAAGGGACAGCATGATATGGAGGCCAGTAGTTCCAGGGGGCACTATTTGCTTGCAAAATTTCCCACCTTCCCTACTTAAGAGAAGGTATCATAACACACCGCTCCTTATTTTATATTTAGCACCGCAGGCCCAGTGCTGAAATTTTAAACCCTCTTTCTAAACATGATCGTGTCCCTAAATTTAATCCCCCCCTAAAGTGATCCCAAAAGGACAGGGTGGGAATCTTGGATCATCCTGGTGTCCTGTTCAATATGGATATCATTTTTCTTTCTTTTTTTTTTCTTGGTTATGTCCCGTATTGATAGGTAGTTGTCTAATTTGCAGGCCGTCCTCGCTGACCTTTCAACCCTGAAGGTCGTACCGCTCATCCAGATCTTTCTCTTCGCCACCGCCATCTGAAACCCACCGAACATGAGGACCTGTGCTCAAAAACCAACAAACTCACTCCGGGTGACAAAACAGAAAGAAAAAAAAAAATTCATGGGGAAACGCACGCCTGATCTGGTTCAAGCAAAAAGCCAAACGCACCTTTAGCCCTATTAATAGTAGTCCCCCCTTTATGATGATATTAGATGTCATACAGTATGTAAGCGGACCCTCAGGCCCAGCCTGCCTCATTAAGCTGTAGGGGAAAGATGATCCCCGCTGCAGTCCTCTGATCAGCTGAGGTGAGTTGCATGAAGCAGTAATTGTGTCACAATGGCGGCGAGTGGGAAGGTGCAGCTGCAGGAGCGTCCCTTGGCCGGCCTAATGAAGTGTTAGCTAGCCGCTGCCATTAATATAGCTCAGCGGCTCCTGCTTGTCATTATTAAACTGTTAGTTACTGATGAATGATCTGGCATCTTAGTTTGCTTCAGCATGCTGAAAGATAACCTGCAGTGTTGTACCCCCTGCCTCCATTGTTATGAAGTAGTTAAAAAGCTTTATGATAAATTCAGATTTTACTCCAGTGGAATGATCTGAGAGTGAAACTTTCTGTAATCGTTTTATTTATTGCCAGACCTGTTTGTGAGAAGCTACGCTGTAAAAACAATCAGAGAAATTATTTAGAATATTAGAATTTATTAAATTAAGCGTATTTACCCTCAGTTTAGTAGGTAAAGAAGATGATTTGCCAATGGAAGGAGTGTCATCCCCTTAAAATAAGATAATTAGAGATTATGGCCTTGAAATAAGAGACTGATGTTGTTTTTTCTTACTTTAAATGTAAATTATTCCATTGGCAGGCTCTCTCTCACTTGCTCAAATAAAGAATGAATTACCGGTAACTTATTTTAAAGTAAAGTGACTTACTTCAATTTTTGCAGTGCAATTAAACGTTTAACTGAAATCATCTTTATTACCATACATTTAGCAGCTTTTGATGTTTCCTCTGGAAAAAGAAAGCATAAAAAGTATGAATTTTTAATGAAGGATTAGTCCCTCTCTAAATAAATGCACAGATTTATTCCCTTATATTAGTTTAATACAAAGCTATAGCAGTAAAAGAGTAATTTATTTGAAAGACTTTTACGCATCGTACCGACCCGAGGGACTGCTGGGCATATTATGGTATGATGGACCCTGTGAATAACAATGCTGTTTGCTGCTCCCTGTGTGCAGTTTATTGCATTTATGAAGGTTTGCTGCACTCTTGATGGATGTTTTGCACCTTTAGTGCCAATGTTGTTTTTATTTCATTGTTTATTTTTTTTACCATTGTGGTGTTTTTTTTTATTTGTACGCTTTGGAAGTCAGTGTTATGCATTAAATCTTCTGCTGCAAAACAAGTTTTTCTTTCAAATAAAGGTTATAAAGTTAATCACTCCTGTGTCCTCAGTGCTGTTTCCTTATATGTTTTTCTTAACTGAATATTTGTGTGGGGTCATATGGCAAGATAAATGTTTGGACAGGCGTAAGTGTGCGTTGGAGGCTCTCAGCAATCATTTCTAAATGAGCCCTGGTTCTTGGCCACCTCGCTCATCCCTCTCGGCCCTCTCGTATCGAATTATGCTGTTCCTCTCTTTCGTCTTTCCTCTCCCCTTCCCGTCCCTCTCTTGGATTCTGCTTCATCTGCCACCTGTTTACTAGCACTCCCACGGCTGACTCTTTCATCAGTCATGCTCCTCCTTTCGTGTGTGTTGATCCTGCAACATGTACCTGCTGTGGTGATTCACTCGTAGCAGTCCCTCCTTGTGGCCGGTTGGTTGCATTGCAGGGCAGCTTGCCCTCTGTCCATCAACACCTGGGAGCTGGATAACGCCGAAGGATTTCTCTCTGAAATCCAAATCAAGCACAGCGATCCTAGTAGATATTTGTGCAGCACTGCCTCCTTTGATGTCTTTCTCCTAAAGGTATAAAATAGCTCATCACTGATAATCTTAGAATTTCTATTTACAGCGCTATTAAAGACTAATTACCCCCCCTTACAAATTTCTTCAGGGGGTTTTCTTTGGCACATTTGAATGGCTCTGATCTCAAACAGATTCTGATTTCTTCTGATATTATTTTCCATCTTTCATCTCTTTCACCACATTATTTTGACCCGGCTCTTATTACCCTGGAGTTTTTACAGCGGTCATGTTCGAAATAAAAGTAAAAACAG
This sequence comes from Cyprinodon variegatus, assembly GCF_000732505.1. Lineage (NCBI taxonomy): Eukaryota > Metazoa > Chordata > Actinopteri > Cyprinodontiformes > Cyprinodontidae > Cyprinodon > Cyprinodon variegatus. The sequence continues at coordinate 1,229,835 of NW_015150632.1, read as the reverse complement.
TTTTAAACAATGATGCTTTTTATAAAAGGAAATGGAAAACTTCTCAAACCCACTTGGCTCCATGTCGAAAAGGTAATTTGGAGGTTTCTGTTTCACTAACTATTACTGCTGAACCTTCAGGATTACAAACTCGCTCTAATATACTCAACTAAATTATAAACGCAACACTTTTGGTTTTGCTCCCATTTTTTATGAGAGGAACTCAAAGATCTAAAACTTTTTCCAAATACACAATATAACCATTTCCCTCAAATATTGCTGACAAACCAGCTTAAATCCGTGATAGTGAGCAATTCATACCATCTCACAGGTGTTCCGTATCAAGATGCTGATTAGACACCATGATTAGTGCACAGGTGTGCCTTAGACTGCCCACAATAAAAGGCCACTCTGAAAACCAGTCAGTATCTGTTGTGACCACCATTTGCCTCACGCAGAGCAACACATCCTCTGTTGTGGCCTGTGTAATGTTGGTCCACTCCTCTTCAATGGCTGTGTGAAGTTGCTGCATATTGGCAGGAACTGGTGCATGCTGTCGTATACGCCGATCCAGAGCATCCCAAACATGCTCAATGGGTGACATGTCCAGTTAGTATGCTGGCTATGCAAGAACTGGGACGTTTTCAGCTTCAAAGAATTGTGTACAGATCCTTGCAACATGGAGCTGTGCATTATGCTGCTGCAACATGAGGTGATTTTCTTGGATGTGTGGCATAAAAATGGACCTCAGGATCTCGTCACGGTATCTCTGTGCATTCCGATTCCACCAATAAAATGCACCTGTGTTCTTGGTCAATAACAGATGCCTGCACATACCATAACCTCACCTTCACCATGCGCCGCTTGATCCATAACATTGACATTAGAAAACCGCTCACAAACACGATGCCACACATGCTGTCCGCCATCCACCCTGAACATTGTAAACCCTGATTAATCCGTAGAGAGAAGGACTCGCCAACGTCCCGGAAACCAGTGAATGTGAGCATCTGCCCACTCAAGTTGGTTACGACGGTGAACTGGGCTCAGGTGGAGACCCCGATGAGGAGGACAAGCCTGCAGATGAGCTTCTCTGAGACGGTTTCTGACAGTGTGACCTTTTATTGTGGGCAGTCTAAGGCACACCTGTGCACTAATCATGGTCTCTAATCAGCATCTTGATATAAACACCTGTGAGGTCGTATGGATTATCTCAGCAAAGGAGAATAGCTCACTATCACAGATTTAGGCTGGTTTGTGGACAACATTTGAAGGAAATGGTTATATCGTTTATGTGGAAAAGTTAAGGATCTCATAAAAAATGGGAGCAAAACCCAAAGTGTTGCGTTTATATTTTCGTTGAAAGTGAGATTGTAATCCTGAAGATTCAGCAGTAATCAGACCTGGATATGGTTAGTGAAACAGAAACCTCCAAATGACCTTTTCCACACGGGGCCGAGTGGGTTTGAGAAGTTTTATCAAAAATTATATTTTTGTTGCATGTAGAACCTGTCTGACAACATGAAGTAGACCAACATACTGACTGATACTGAAGAACAGATTTAAAATCATTCTGATAAATTTTTTTTGTATCTGTTTTTTGGTAAAGATGCACACAGGGGGATGCAGGAGGTTACTTTATTATTTTTTCAGAAAATAATTTATGTCGAGAATCTTATTTCAAGAACTCATGTAATGGAAGCACAGCGGCGTAAGTGTAAAAACCTCTCTCTCCATAGCTGCCCGTTTTAGAGAGACTGCATACCCCCCAAAATCAGCCATCATAATTTAAACCCTGAAATCTCACGCTTGACCATTTTTTTCTGTTCTGTTTAAACACATCTGCTAAATCATTTAAATGTTTTTCTGATCAGAAATTAGTATCTATAATGCAAAAATTGAAAAAAAAAAAAAAAAAAAAAAACTTTTTTGTCTAGATTTTATTAAAAGCAGTATGTAACAGTGTGTTAGTTTCTGCTAAATAACTGCAGCATTCAAACCTTCCTCATAGTTGCTCCACCAGCTTTTTTGCATGTTCCCACAGTTAATTTGATAATTTATCTTATCTGTGCGGCTGTTGGGATTCTCTATAATCACCCTAATGCTTTACTTCCTCCACAGATTTCCTATGAGATTTAAAGTTGGGACTCTGTCTATTCTACTCCAATATATTATTATTACTTTGACCAGAGGAAAGAAACATGCTGTTAAAATTTCTAAAGATAACTAAACCTGTATCTTCTTGGGATCACTTTTGCATGTCGTAAAAGGGGGAATCCCCCTAAGCAGAGGAATATCTAGGGGTTCCCCTTTAACCTTTATACTCCATGTTTTGATTAAACTGAAGACTGTAAACGTTTATTTCACATAAACCAAAGATAATGTGATTAGCCGTCCTTTATTGCTTCTACAGTGTGCATGGGCAGGTTTAGACGGGGCCCAACAGGGGCCAGTGCCCCTGTTGATCTGGTCCTGGCCCCTTTTATGACCCCTGTACTGAAAGCATACACTACAAAAATGTAAATGTAATTCAAATTGTTTTAAATAAGTATTTTCTCTTGATTTGAGCAGGTACATAAGACAATTTACTCACAGAATAAGATGAACAACATTTAAAATAAAAATCAATTCCACAATAATGTTTCAAGTGGAT
>NW_015150632.1:1199295-1226588 GCF_000732505.1 Cyprinodon variegatus | reverse complement strand
TTTTCTTGGGGGGCTTCGGTTTATAATCTAAATCATTTATTTTTTTTGGATTTATTAATAATTGAGACATAAATTGCATTATCATTCGATAATAAAAACACTACATGTAGGGACCCCCATCTTCACCTTTAAGTAACATCAATAACCATGGGAGATTCTATAAAAGGGCCAATGGGGTCCAATGCCCCTGTAGACTTGGTCCTGGCCTCTGTACTGAAATCACACACTGCAAAAATCTAAATATACATAAGTCATTTTTTCTAGAAATAAGTATACGGTATTTTCCCTTGATTTGAGTAAGTAGGTTGCGTAATCTGCCAACAGAATAAGATGATTTATGTTGAGAATGAGAAAAAAACTCCATTAGCTTTCAAGTGCATAATATCTAATTATATTTTTTCAGAGCGAAAATACAAATTCATTTGGCAGATCATCACAATTACCTGTTCAAATACACTTATTTTAAGAAATCTTTCCCTTTTTGTTATCATTCTTTGCAATGCTAAATTAATTTCTCATGATGGCATGTGCTAACTAAAAACACTGCAGCTAATTTGTCCCTTGGACCAGTTCAGTATTTAGGCTTAGGTTGCAGATAGCTGTTAGATCAGGAGTCAAGCAGATTTACAGAGGGATTGTGTTTTTCATTGGGGCACAAAAAAGAAAAAACAAACTAAATAGGTCTAAAGTTCATTGTTTGATTTATAAAGTGAACTAAAGAGACTTCTGCAGCTCTGGTAACCCCAGGTCTAGCACACTGATCCTATGACTGAAGCTAAAAGTGCAACAACATCATTTTTAACTACTTGTTTAAGAAAAAAAAAACTGCATTTCTAAAATTAAATTGGTTCAAGGGACCTGTCAGTTGTGGTTTGTGTTCCAGCACATATTTAGCATAGTTTATTTTTTATTATATTTTTGGTACAGGGGCCAGAGCTAGTTCTGCAGGGGCATGAGCCCCAGCTGGCCCCCAATCTAGAACCACCCATGGCTGCAACCTTGTCTCTGTGGCTGACTTAACATACCAAAAGATGCTCCCTTTCTCTGCAGTCTGTGTGTGTGTGTGTTTGTTTTATTTACGTCTGTGCACCAATGGAAAAAAAATCACTGAACCCCTTCCTTGTAAATTTTGTCTTGAGTCGCCACTGAAAACAAAGGTTAACATCTCTGTTGGATAATGTCTCCCACCCCATGCATGAAAATGATACTGAACTGGAAAGCTCCTTCAGTGACAGACTGCTGTACCCTAAATGCACCATGGAGCGTTATCACAGATCCTCCCTCCCAGCAGCTGGAAGACTTTAACCATCACCGTTCCCAACAACCTCGATAAGTTGCTAAATTGATGCTAATGTTTGCACAGTTTCTATCTTAGTCAGTTAAATAAAATGCTGCTGTCATTTTGCACATCTCTGGTGTGGCTGCTACTTTTCAGATATCCATTACTGTAAAAATGTCCACAGCTGTTATTGCTTTTTTTTCCTCCAGATACGGAGTATTTATATTGTAAAAACACTGTACAGTACAACACTCTATTAGTTTTATTTTCCTATATGTTATTTTATATCCTTTTGTAGGTGATTCCCAAAAAGTTAAAAATCAATCCACTGGACTTTGATACCAAGTTTGAAGACGTTTCGCTTCTCATCCAGGAAGCTTTTTCAATTCAAAATGTCAGAAATAGTGTTGAGTTCAAGGCTTTATAGAGTGAACCAAAAACAAAGCCTTGTTTTGCCTTGAGCTCAACGCTATTTCTGACATTTTGAATTGAAAAAGCTTCCCGGACGGGAAGTGAAACATCTTAAAATATCAGATTTTTTTTTTTTAATTACTATAACCTGGACGACTGAGAATTTTCACCAGCACTTTTCTAGGTGCACACTGTGGCAACCCTAACCTTTTGCTGCTGCTGTAAAAACCACAATTTCCCCATTGTGTGACAGTAAAGGTATTTTCTATTCTATTCTATTCTATTCTATTCTATTCTATTCTATTCTATTGTATACTATTCTATTTTATTCTATTGTGTTGTATTGCATTCTATTTTATTCTATTTGATTTTTTTTTTTGCCATTTTTCTTTTGAATGACTATAACCTGGATGACTGAGAATTTTCACCAGCACTTTTCTAGGTGTACACTGTGGGACCCCTAACCTTTTGCTGCTGCTGTAAAAACCACAGTTTTCCCCATTGTGTGACAGTATTTTCTACTCTTTTCTATTCTATTCTGTTCTATTCTATTGTATTGTATTTTATTCTATTCTATTCTATTTTATTCTACTCTGTTGTATTGTATTGCATTGTATTCGATTTTATTTTATTCTATTCTATTGTATTGTACTGTATTCTATTCTATTATATTACAACGTCCTTTGTTATTACGCCGCGCGGAGCATCTTTAAAACACACAGATATCCGTGCTGTTTGAGGCAGCCAATCAGACGCTGCCATGTCGGGGCAATCCAGCCAATAGGAAGGCTCAGCGGGGGGGAGAAAAAGGGACCCAAAACTTGGACGAACCAGTGGCGGAGAACAATGAAGCCACTTAAGTTGAGAAACGTGCTCATCACCCGACGTTTCTCTGTGAGAGAAGAGCTCTTTAGAAGCAAAGTTTCTGGAAGCTTCTAGAGATTCTTACGTGTTTTTGTTGTAGCAAACACACGCAGATAAAAGCTGAAGCCCAAGGTGGTGACAGCTTCTGAGGTCTACCTCCATTCAGGTAAACCCAGAGTGTCTCCCTCCGATCAGGCGGCGTCCCGCACGCGCGTGCATTTGGAGGCAAATTACAGTCCCTCACCCCTCCCCGTCCCTTTCGTCACGTCAAGCCCGCTTTGCATACCGACTTCCTTCTCCCCTCGCTGGTCCACCAGCCCGGCGAGTTGGAAGCGAGGCGAGCAGCAGCAGCAGCTGAAACCATGACGGGCAGGGATACGGTATCACGGACAGCCACGGAAAGCTGCGACTTTTAACAAACTTCCCTCTGGAAGTAAACGGATGTAGCGCGCGCGACATCCAGCCGGGAAGAAGGACTACAAGCAGAGGAATGGATAATATCTGATGCTACGGGGATATTCTTTATTTTGTTTTTCTGTTCGAGGCGGAATATGTTTGTACGTGGAAGTACACGGACTGCTTTCCCACCAACTCTCGGCTCTAACCTAAGGATTTAAATCAGCACTTTCTCTCTTTTTTTAGCTGGTTTTATTTCCGCGTTTAAAAAAAATATTAAAATTTTTACACCATAGATATTTAGGGCTTCTATTTTTTTTCTTTTTTTTGTAAGCCAATACATATATTTAATGTATAAAATTAGAAATGGGGTGGCCCCCTCTGAAACAGCCTGTGAAACCATTAGAAGCCCATTTTAGCTCCCCTTTTTGACCCATTTCATGCAGCTTGTTTTACCCCCTTAATAACAGGTGTCTCATTTATTATCTTGTCTGTATAAAGGCTGCAAACTGCGTTGTTTTTTGTATATATTTCCTTCTGTCTGATTGATTCAGACCTATTTCAGAGTAAGGTACCTTCCCTGCTGCTTTTCACCATGCATAGTTTCATGGTAGTGAATGTATTGCTACGTGGACTCGTCATCTATGCGGTACTGGGCTCAGAATGGTCCTACTCGAATGATCTACCCAGCCACTCATCTGATGCTACCAATGTAGCCGTCACAGGTAAGATCCACCGGTTATATGCTGGTTTTATTGGTATATTTAGGAATAAATGTGCAGGATTCCCTCCTCCCCTCCTCGCTTTCCTCGGGTCCCCAGTGGTTTTCTCTGGGAAAGCCCTGCGCAGTGATGGAGAGGGATGCATCTTTTTTTCTTTTTTTTTCTCTCCCTCCTGCACATTGCTGGGGAATGCATCATTTCTAAAATGCAAACATCCTCTGTTTACATACTATTTCCAACCCTTTAACATGTTCTCTTGTTTTTACTCATTAGATGTGTAAAAACACACATTTAGGGATTTCTGGAAAGAGGATACAGGGACAGATTGGGGGGAAATAAATGTGTCTTAGATTGACTGCATAGATGCACTGGAAAAATTATCTGGAAATAAGTAACATTTTCTTAAATTAAGTGAATTTACCCTTCATTTGAGTAGGTACATGAGGTCCTTTTCAAATGGATTGAGTTTTTTTACTGTTAAAATAAGATAATTATATAATATGCACTTGAAATAAGACTATGCAATTGTGTTTTCTTATTTTAAGTGTAAATTGTCAGTTCCAAGGCTGCTCAGTGGCACAGCAAGAAGGTCACGGGTTCGATGTTCTCCCTGAGCATGCGTGGGTTCTTTCTGGGTACTTCGGCTTCTTCCCACAGTCCAAAAACATGTCTGTTAGGTTAATTGACCTCTCTAAATTCTCCTTAGGTGTGAGTGTGTGCGTGAATGGTTGTCTGTCCTGTTTGTCCTGTGTTGCCCTGTGATGGACTGGTGACCTGTCCAGGGTGTACCCCGCCTCTCGCCCGTAGACAGCTGGAGATGGGCACCAACACCCCTTGCTTCCTTCAGAAAATGGATGGATGGCTGTCTTGTTCCATTGGCAAAATGTCTCTTTTACCCCCTCAATCCAAGAACAAATGCACCTATTTTAAGAAAAAATTACTTATCTAGATTTTGATTCTTTTCCAGTGTGCAAAACACTCCTCATTAGCTTAAAAACACTAGCTTCAAACACAGTTAGACTTAGACTTCCTTTATTGTCATTGCACAAAAAAACACAAGGTGAATCTTGACAACGAAATGTCAAGAACTTGGCTACCAGTGTAACAGAGCTAGGACCTTATTCCTGCACAATAAATATGTTTTCTATAACTAAGAGCTAGATATATACAGGGTAAAGAAGTATATATATACATATATATTGCACTGAGTTATTGAAGAAGTAACATCAATGTAGCATCAGTGGTGGCAGCATTATAATGGGGGGGATATTAATAGGTTTTTGATTTATTGATTTAATTTATTGATCTCAAAGTGGAGAAATTCACTCGTTACATCAGCTTTAATAGTCAAAGAAGGTGGAAAAGGAAGAAAAGGGTGCATGAGATATATACAGTATATACAGTGCATCCACATATGACAGATTTTTGTTGTTGTTTTTTTTTTATAGCAGGATTGTTATATAGGGTTATTGCACAGAGTGTTTACATGGGTATCTATAGACTTATACAGATAAAGGTAAGTAGCAGTGATAAAAACATTGTGATGAAAAAAAGTAAAGTAGTTCCAACATTCAGTTTTTTATATATATATATATATATATATATATATATATATATATATGGATATATATATATATATGGATATTTATATAGTTATTGCAGTGGGTGTCAAATACAAAGAAACAGGTTATTTGTTTATTTGTTTATTACATTTTTAAATTAGGAAGGTAAATTGGGTTGAAGAAAGGATGGTTATAGGAACTAAGGTAGGTTTTTAGAATAATCTATTCAAGAACTAGATTATCGGTGATAGGGATTTAAGTCAATCTCCTCTGATGCACTCTGTCAAATTCCACTTTTTCTGAATTCACTTTTTCAGAGTAATGGACCAAGATTTGAGTCTCGAGCTCAGGGTTCTGCCACCTTTCCTGTCAAAATAGACATTTTGCCATTAATCCGGCTCCGTAAGAGTAGAGCAGCAAAAATTGACATGACTTTTATCTGCCATAGAAAATCTGTTTCCATGTTAGACAACTAACAGTTTATTCGTATTCTTAGTTTTTAAATTAGTTCATAAAGATAAATATTGGATTTTCTTCTACAGTAAACAAAAAGGAAAATAAATACATTTGAAGCTAATATGAATAAAAAGTCATTGTGTTGTGAAAATTCTATTCAAATATTCTTCATAAAAAACACTTAAGCTTCTAAGACTGGTATTTGCTATTATAGTGCATTAGTTAGCTCTTATATCTTTATTAAGACCCATTGTAGAGGGTTCAAACAGCCATGTGTGGCTCCGGAGTTGCAGGTTGCAGACCACTGCTCTAGACAAGACAGTCTGCTGTGCATTAAACAATGAAACTTCAATTTATTACATTAGCATGCAAAATACAATTCCATTGCAAAACCATCTGATTTCTGTAGTAAAAAACATCAGAGCCCATATTTTTTGTTTGTCCTTTCCCAGTTCTTGATAGGTTTGCAAGTCATTGTGTGTATTTGATCGTTAAACTAAAAGCTGGGATGGACCCCCTCAGTCCCCTTTACTTGTTTTTAACTGTAGTATTGAACCAACTTAATGAGAGCAGGATTTCTATCTATTAGCATCTGTCTTTAACTAGACTTTATCGATGGAAACCATTGAACAGCCCTTCATGCTGGGCCTTAACTGGCTGTTAAATAAAGACACCCATTTAGCTTTTATGTGTTTCTTTCTGTCACATAGAATATATTTTATTTCCCTGGGTGATTGATTCCATAAAACAAGGCTTATGGTGATTTATTTTTGATAAGCCGTAACTGAGAGCTCAAGTATGTTTAAATGTATTTAGAGTTTTCTGATTTACTTCTGGTATGGGATCAACAGTCGTTAGACCTTTCCTGTTGTAAATAATTTCTTCATTAAGAAAAAGAAAACAAACAGAAATCATTAAGAGCCGCTGTGTTTAACGCGCCATAGGGGCGGGAATAGGTTTGATGGAGAAGTTTATCTTCTGTCACTTCCACATAACCTGTTGGCTAGAAAATCCCAATCACTTTATTCCACTTATTACTCTTACACATAGGTATGGGAATCGAAAACCGGTTCCTGTTAGAACCAGTTCCGTGTGTTCTAATTCCATGGCACCTTTTGCCAGCTCGCTTAACGATTCTCTTAACGATTCCACGCAGCACCAGAGGTTAGCGCTGGGCAGCGCGACTTACGTCACGTTTTTTAACGCTAGTTATGCACACAGCATTTAGTAAGCAACGAATCGTTTCACAGAATCGAAAAGGGAATCGAATCGTTTCACAGAATCGAAAAGGGAATCGAATCGTTTCACAGAATCGAAAAGGGAATCGTTTCACAGTATTGAAAAGGGAATCGTTTCACAGTATTGAAAAGGGATTCGAATCGTTTCACAGAATCGAAAAGGGAATTGAATCGTTTCACAGAATCGAAAAGGGATTCGAATCGTTTCACAGAATCGAAAAGGGAATCAGATTTGTAAAAATATTATCAATTCCCAACTCTACTTGTACAATAAAATATCTTCGGTTGTATTAGGACATTTTCATCGGATGTTTACTTTCAAAGAAGTTGGTTTTCGGATTCTAGCATTTGATCCTACGTCACAGTTGAGGGGGGTGTTCGCCTAGTGGGTTACAGCAGTGCGCTTGTGCTATGAGAAGGTTGAAAGTACCCGATTGGATCCCCACAACCTCCACTCAGGGTTCCTGATTGCCCCCTGGACGCCGCACCATGGCAGCCCACTGCTACCCATTGGGATGGGTCAAAATGCAAAGAATGCATTTCCCCTTCATGGCACAATAAAGTGATATACGTTTTTTTTTTTGTTTTTTTTATGCACGCAGTCCTTTACGCGTCAAAATATAATTTTTTTTCAAAGAGAACCTGCTTTTTATTTGTTTTTACCTTTAATTAAAAGAATATGCAATTTTTTTTTCTGAAATGAGTCGCTTTAGAGTGACCCATGTACTTGCATAAAAGCAGCTGACTCTGCATCAGCGGCTCAACCTAAAGAGGCAGCAAGTGTTGACTCACCAACAGGCATTCGTGTAAATAAAGACAACATTTAGAGAGCGAGAGGCACTGAGTTTAAACAACCGCTGCTATAATTTGTTAACATGCATAACAGCTGAACTAGTCCTTTGTGACACAACAGTGTAGGTTTTTTTGTTGTACGCTGATCCAATTCTCCTTCTTTTTAGACACTTTGTTCACTTTATTGTTTTGTCTCCTTTGAGTTTCTTTCATGAGCTCTGTTGCCATGTAACCATAAGAAAGTCCAGGAAGTTCATGTTGCCCTGCTGGCACACAGTTAGCCTAAAAAAAAAAAAAAAAACGCCCTAAAATGGGGCATGTGTGTTTCCATCCATCACTTTAGTACAGATTTATCAAAGCTAAACTAAATATATCACTAGTTATAACATCGAACAGCCACGTTACCTCCTACCCACCTTAAACAGACTGTTTTAGGTCGGATTATAGTTATTTATTTGATTAATTTCAGCATCATGAGCTAAAACAGTTCAAAAAACCCATTTTGTTTTGTTGAACCTTCTCTATGGATGTGAATTTGCTTAAATAAAAACTAGAACCCTGAAAGAACAAGGTTTTATTTTTTTAAATCTGCGTAAAGGTAAAATATGTGAACGGTCTGTGTCCAAGATGTGTGGCATCTACAGAGACGGTAGCTGCCTTGGTTTTGATTCTAGACCTGGACAAGTCTTTGATGGAGGGAAGGAAGGTTGGCCCTGATTGATAGTCATAGTTTTCATTTTGTTAATGAGCCAAACCACACAGTGACGGATAAATGTAGGACCAAGTTCACCAAGGCAGACTAGAAGATGTTCTCCAGTTGCCACAGGAAGTAGATTGTCTGTTGGACCTTCTTCTGAATCATGTCTTTGTGAGAGAGAAGTAGGGATCAACTGATTATTTAGGATCGAACTGATTCCAGATATGCGCAGCCCAAATTTCTCTTTGGGACCATTTTTCTAGTCTATTTTGTAGGGCTGCAACTAATGATTATTTTGCAAATCGATTAATCTGTCAATTGTTTTTTCAATTAATGATTGAATAGCAAAAGGTTCTTTAAAGAAGACTGTTTACAAAATTAAAGAAGGCGAAACTACAACCTTTCAATGTGTGGAGTTCTGGATGGAGCATATTAACATAAGATTTTTATCTTAAATGCAAAATTTGAACATATATTTTATTTAATTTTGGTATAATTGCTGCTCTAAGTGGGTCGCTCTGTCAGTTAAAAGCATGTTTTAGAGTCTCTATACTCCAGTTAACGATTCATTGATTACTAAATTAGTTGAGGATTATTTCAATAATCGATTAATCGCAATTAATCCCATTAATTGTTTCAACTCTACTATTTCGCTTCTTCTTCCTTCCATTTATATGATAAAAAATTCAAGTCACAATTTAAACCAAAAAGAGAAAATAAAATTGCGAACAACTCAAAAAGTTTTCTAGTTTTCAGATTGCATGAAGCGCAATGGTTGGATTGGCTGATTCCAATACAATAAAAATCCACTCATATTTAGCAGATGATGTATCCATTTTTGTCTGGTGAGGACTACTGTATATTTATCTGATATTAGCCCTTTTTTCCCCTTATATTTGTATTAGACAATATAGCAGATGTTTGCCGATTCTTTAATACATTCATTAACCTAGAGGTTATAGTTAAAGTTCTCATTAATCTGTTAATTCCATAAAAATTCAATAAAATATCCACTGGACTTGGTTTCCAAGATTTGAAGACGTTTCTCCACCTCTCCAGGAAGCTTTCTCAATTCAAATGTCTGGATCCGCAGTTAGTTTGAGTCTTATATTGACAAAGCCTTGTATCGCTTGGAAACATGCAATGGTAACCGATGAATGGGTCGTTTAGTTCCATCGTTAGCCTGTAATATCTGAAACCTGTCTATGATTCTGAGGGTCGGTCGTTAAAGGGGGGATTGTCTCCTGTAATACCTGAAACCTGTCTGATTGTTAAGAGTCGGTCGTTAAGGAGGTATTGTTCACCGGCTGGAGCGGGTAGGTCCCTCTTTCCTCTGTGATGGGGTGGGGGGTTTGGTGATATCTGGAAGGGATCATGTCTATGATTGAATTGTATGTTTTTGGAAGCTGGAAAGCTTCCAAAAACATACAAGGATCCACTTTAAGGAACGATGGTGACGGAGGATGTGGGATTTCGGGTTAGAGAACTCATCTCTGATGGATGTCAGTTCCTGCTTGGTTCCTCATGACTCAATCAACTCCTCCCAACAGAAACACGTCCAACGTAGAAAGATTCCTTTATCGTATTTCTATAATTTCATTAATGCAGCAAAACCTTAAACCGTGCAGTGAAGGGCTCCAGGATAAACATTTAATCATGAATGCTTATTATATACTTAAGCCCTCATAGTCCTTTTTTTTTATAGTGGGCTAATACACTTAGAGCCCATGTGGCCATATGAGGCCTATGGAAGACATTTTAATTTTTGCGGCTCCAGACAGTTTTGTTTTTTTGGTCCAATATGGCTCTGAACAATTTGGGTTGCCGACCCCTGGGCCAGAGGGTCATTTACAAACAATTCTAAACAATCTATAATTCTAAACAATCTCTAAATTAAAAAAGATTAGCTGAAAGGATGGAGAACGTTTAGAACAGCCTCATATCTTCCCAGGAATGGAGATCCCAATGAATTTACTCCAAGGTGATGCTGTGTAATGTCAACAGAAATTCAAATAACCCAAAACCTCCATTACAGGGAACAAAGCCCTCCCTGGGGCTTAAACAGAAGAAATCTGAATCAATGCCCTTGGATATAAAAAAACAGAGTATGGTGCCTTATTTTAGCAAAAACAAATTAAACATATTAGTATAAACTGCCTCTTAAAGAAACTGCAGCGTCCAGTGGTTGAGAAGCGATGGTCTGAGTTTGTTTCGCGGCCATAGGACCACAGCATGGTGCAGAAAAAATGAGTAAGCCTCAAGTGGCCCAGTCAAAGTACAGATTTAAAGCACTGTAGAAATAATGCTCAATACATTTCTTGTCATTTTTTCAGTTCAATAAAAAAAAACATTCTGCAAAATCTGCAGAGCTGCAAATGGCTCTTTGGTTCTGTACCTCATTTAATATACAGCATTTGGTAAATGATGTTTTGCCCTGTTTGTTTTTTTTTTTTTTGCTTGTGGAGAATTTGTCTCCACCTTGGAAGATAAAAAAAAAGTCAAACACAAAAAGACATTTATGTAGTTTTTTTCCCAAAGTGTGTTTAAAATGTCTTCTGTGTCAGCATAAATCTGCAGAAAAAGCATTCAAATCAGGCTAAAGCTAAGAGGATATGATGCTTGCTAATACAGACCGCTATGTAAATGAAGAATAAATCAAACGACCTTCAAGAGGGTTTGGATGTGTTTTATTGTGTCTGATAACATGTTATCTATCTTAACATGACAAAACATTTGATTGAATCTGATCTAAAAGTTGAACTCCTCTGTAATAAGCCTTATTAAGTTACAGTAAACTTTGATCTATTTTATCTGTTTTTATTATTATTTATCTTGCTCAGTGACCTGTTTACATAAACCCAAAATGTTCCCTTCCTTCACAAACATCCTAACAAATGCAGGCTCTTAAATTCATTTAAATATGCACATCCACCCAATACGTCCGCCCACGTGCAGCAGAGCCTCAGGATGATAAACCTCATCCAAGCCGCCGTTAAACATCCACAGCTGCGTCTTTTACAGCTGTGGAGTCAATTCCCTGAAAATAAACCCAGGATGTACGCCTTATCGATCCATGAGGCAGTGCCACGCTCCACGCCTTTTTACAGCGTGGGAGCGGACCCACTCCACCGTCTCCTCCGGCGCAGTGAAGTTGTTGCAGGGATCGGAGTGATTTAATACAATGTCAGTAAACATGACCGCAGCGTTAGCCGTTTCCCACACGGCTCCCTGCAAAGGTCAGCCTCCCTGGTGTCTGGCTGTGAAAACAGAAACTCTGTTTGAGTGCGTTTCTCCAGAGTTCTCCTAACGCTGTGATCTGCCTCAGTTGCTCTCAGATTGGTTCAAATAGCTTTGTTTTATTTTTCATAAAAAGGCTAATTACAGCTGTAAAGAAAAGACCTTAAAGTAGTTAATAGGGTGGACCATAATCACTCAGATTGTTTATTAGTGGAGTAGTCGATTATTTTTTTCTTTCTTTTAGGCCTGCAGCTTTCTCACATTTGAACTGAGGTCAGAGATGCAGGCTGGTGTTATCCAACCGTCTCAGGCTTCAAAGCTGCCATTTGGCCTGCTGGGAGCACTGAGGTTATAAACCTGGGGGTGGGTCAGGTGTATCCTCTCCTGTGATTTAGGGTTATGTGTTCAACGATCAGGATACGGGTCACGTTTAACTAGACTCCGGGAGGAAATTCTTCAGATGTTTTAAAATCAAAATAATGAGAAATTCAACTGTAAAACCCTTTAAAACATCTAGTCCCAGCCGGAGGTTTGCTTTCAGTCATCGATGGTGTGAATGCTGTAGTGGATACACTGGCTGGGAATTTTTAACATTACACAGAACCATGATTATATAAATACACATTATTATATTTCGGTAAAAGTCCATTAAACAAGTTGGCTTCCTCACATAGGAAGCAACATCTATCAGGTTTTCTTTTAACATGAAGTTCATGGTTCAACTTGAAATCTGATCCTAAACTGAACTGTTTTTATTTTTTAGTTCCGGTGAAACTAAACAAAGCTGTTACACTCAGATGAAACAACCCAGGAACCAAAGGCGACTCAGGACTGCAGTGAACTAAACAAGTAGAAATATATCAATCATTAGTGACGCCAATTTTGTATCAAAGCGGACTAAAGTAGTTTGAAGCAAATCCGTGTTTTCATCTGGGAGTTTTGAAGAAGACAAATTGATTGTGGCTCGAAGGAGTCAACCCAAGTCTGTGGGACCATTCATCATTTCAAGCACGGTAGTGGCAGCATCATACTGAGGGTTTGAATGAGAGATTTTGGGCTGATATTAAAGTTCTGCTCTTGTATTGGCATTGGTAAATACGTTGAACGCATTTCCGCTTCTATTTTCTATTCATTGATGATGTTTGATTTGATTTGTCTGAAATGTGATCATTGTGTAATATTGCCATCAAAAATTAGTGCCTGTAAAAATTGGCAGCACAAATCAGGAAGACTATCTAATCTGTTTCACTTCAAGTCGTACCGGTAACCGAGGACGACTTCCTCCACCAAACAAAACAAATCGACGCCAAACAGCTGAAACCTGGAGACTAGGCTGCTATGAAAGGAAAATACTCCTAAACACATTTGAAGTATCGTTTATTATCGTGCTCAATTTCTAGTGTTGAGAACCATTTTTATTTAAGGTCTTAACAATGAATTAAAATTTGTTTAGATAAAAATGGGTGAATTGTGATTTTATTTTTAATATTTTTCTTTTTCATTTTTTTCTCCATTGGGACGTTGACAAATTTGAATTTGATTAAATGCTGAATGTTTATTAAGATAAATTGCACTTCTTTATGTAACTGCTGTCCTGAAGACGCCTACTTTAAAGTCGTAGGGAAGTCATATTTAAATGTCAAATCATTCCTGCTTAAACATGTATATTAATGTACTCTTTATCAGACAATATTGTCCCTAAAGTTTGAAAATTTCTATTTAATAAAAAATCCTGTCTTAAAATCTGTGGATTTTTTTGTTATCTTATGCAGGCCAGTCATCTTATGTCAGCTTGTACACCTAAATTCAACCAATCATATCATATATCTGCCACAACAATCCCGCCCCTTGATAAACAACCAATCACATTCACTTTATTCACTCGTGTAAAGTCGGGCACCACTCGGGACAATTCGGAAATGCAACCGTTGGAACAGCCGCTTCCCTACGACTTTAAATCTAGATTTTTGTCAATAGTAGTGTTTGGGACTGTGGGGCTCCGATTGTGTTTTTTTGTACCATCAGTTATCGTTATCACAATAGTGCCACAAATATATGGTGATAAGATTTTAATGCTGTTGTCCTGTGAGATAAGCATACCCTTAGTAATAAGCGTGCAGAAGCATGCACAAAGGCACATTGAAACAACTTCTGTTGCATTTGCAGATCAGCCTTTCAAGTTCAGCATAACCTTATGTAACCTTAACCTGCATGACAAGGAAAACAACAAATTAACTGATCTATACAGATTCTGCTCATGAAGAGTGGTTTAACTTTGAGCCATTATTATACCCACTATATTGACGGCTTGAGTAGTAATTGGTTTATTTGTTTATTGAGCCTATAAGCTTAAGCATCTGACCAATATAACAAATTAATTCCCATTTTAAGTTTTCAAGCCAACATCCTACAAATGGATGTTAGGGCTGCAACTAGCAATTATTTTGCAAATCAATTAATCTGTCGATATTTTTTGCGATTAATGGATGCATAATTGGATAGCCAAAGGTTCCTTAAAGAATTAAACCAGGTGAAACTACAACCTTTCCAATTAAGGAGTTTTAGATTGAGCATATTGAGTATTAAGTGGGTTGCAGGTAAAGGCATCTTTACGATTAATCGATTACTAAATTAGTTGAAGATTATTTCAATAATCGATTTATCACAATTAATCCAATTAATTGTTTCAGCTCTAGCATTATTATTAATATATTTAATTATGTTTACACCAAACATAATTAAAAAGTAGCAGAATAATTAAGAATTTACTAGAGGACCTTGGTAATGGATTCATAGCCAGTTTCTTTTTTTTGTTTTTAAAGTAAAATCTAAAGATCTGAAGGTTTTCCTATCTCCTTGTATTAGTTTATTTCCCTGCAGTGTGTGACAGCCCCCTGTTTATCAACATTTTACTCTTCCTGCTTTATTGGGATCGCGCCTTCAGGAGCAGCAGTATATCACTCCAAGGATGTTTTTGAGCAACAGTGGAAATTATAAATCACCTCTGTTGAGCCGAGGAAGCAAGCAGAGGAGTGTTTTGGAGACCAATGAGGGGGAGGCGTCTGATGGTTACAAACGGGACCTCTCCCACTTTAATCTTTGTGTCTGGCGTTTCGACAAACATTGCGCTTCCTTTCGGTTGTGATGTAACGAGTCGGCAGGTTTATATGTAATCTGAATATAAAGAAACTGACTGCTGTGCATCAGAATAAATTAAAAAACAATCCACAACCTTCTTGCATTCCTCCAGGACCTTTAACTTGAGTTAAACTTCTGAATCAGTCATTCTTGTGTGTTTGGAGTCTAATCGAAGGTGACTCTTGTGATCCAAGAGCTCAGTGATTGCATTAATAAAGGGATTTGTTCAGAAGGGAGGTTCAACATTTGCCTATCTCCAACATGCTTGCTTAAGCCCTGCTGGGAGCAGAGGAATTTGCATGTTTGCATGATGCTTCTCTCCTATCAATCTGCCGCACACTTGAGGAAAAACAGGATAGAGTCAGAGCCTCGGAGAGAAGTTGGGGTTTTGCTCTTGGGTCACAGTCAACACTCTATGTCCTCTTCCTCTCTCTGCAGCCATCCTTTAGTTTTAGATCACTTCAGCTACTAGAAATAGCTGAGCTGTTATGATCATGAGCTTTTAATGTTTACGATTTGTTGCTTTTACCTGTATCAAAGAAGGTTCAATTACATTAAATAAAAACTGTAGTGTTGATAGCAGAGATAATACTCATTCTTATAAATAGCAAGGCCTCGATTCTAGGTGTTTGTTTGGAAATGGATCCATTAACGTCTTTTTCAAGTCATCCATTTCATCCAATTATGTGAAATCCAGTTTTATACCAACAACACATTACATAGTATCATGCAATACAGCCAGATTCAATATAGCGTTTAAATCCTGCTAGTAGAAAGGTTTTTATCACAGGAAGAGTTAACTGCAACTTGTCATTTACTTTTGCAGACGAGAGGAACCAGCATGAGCCGCTGTCTGACTAGGGGTTTAAGAGGACTGAACGAGTCACAAAAAAGAAAAGGTGGACAGGAGGGAATTCATTTGTATGGATGTAACAGTTCAGTCTGTAATTTTAACACAAACACTGGACTAGAGGTACCTTCTAGGACGCAAACAAACACAGAGTCTCTTTAGTTAATGGCAGTAACTGCTCTGTCCACCTGAAAACAGATGCCACCACATTTAGAAACCCTCAATTTGGTCTACTTATTTTAGAATAAAAAAGAACAGGTAGTTTGTGACAGCAGTAGTTTGTCATTAATTCATTTAGAAGAAAAACTGATGGCTTAAAACAGAGGGAATGTTTTTATGAGGGTATACAAATTAAGAGGAGCAACACCCTCAGTTTTTGGCTTCATGTGCAAATAAATGGTTAAAAAACAGAAGTAGGGGGTATCCTCTTGGAGAAAGACAGTTTATGGCATAATTGTCTCTATTAAAAGCACCATCCAGAGAAAAGGGGATGCAGGTAAAATTAACCAGGAGGATAAAAAAAAAAAAAAAAACCTTGGTAAACACAAATTATATTATCACATTAAAATGCATAAATGGAGACTAGTAGGAGATGAAAGTGGAGGTAGGAAAAATAAGTCTTCCAGGAGTGTAGGAATAGTTATTGCTCTGCGTGGAAGGGACGCCCTGTACTGGTCTTTATTAAAGCAGAATGGAAGAAGTCTCGGACCGAACACACTGTTAATCTCAGCGATGAGAAGGAGGTATTGCTGTTCATTACATTTTGTACTTTATGCATCATTCCTTTTTGCAAACTGAGCCCTGCAGGCTCCACAGCAATCAAAAACACATATTCTGTTTTTTTTTTCTTTTTTAATTACCTTGTTGGGTTTCTATAAGGCCAAATCCCATGAATTTTAGATCGCTTAAAAAGATCTGTGCATAACTGGGATAACCTTTTAACTGAATCCATTCCAAAAATTCCTGCCTTTGGATTTCCTTGCATCCTTTAGACACTCAATCCATTGAACCTGAAAGCATCTGTCAAACATTGTGGTTGGCCATATACTTCCTTTTTTCTATATGAGGATGTAATCTGGAGTAGAGAGGCCTCTCAACAAACTAACTTACTGCAGATAATAACTAGCTTGTAGAGGGCATTTTAAAAATGATACCTCATATCGTCTATGTGCTAACATTTAACCCTGTACATTCAGGATATTCCTTACTGTTTCCGAGGTTGGTGGACATGCTAACAAATTGGTATAAAAGTGAAGCAGAGATGTTCAGTCTGATAGGGTCCATCCCATAAAATGAATCGTATAGACGACTTTGGCTAACTTTAACAATAAACTGCTATGTCCTGGTTTTTGTTCTAGAAAATTGTCCAACTGATTCTTAACAGATTCTTAAAGCCAATATGACTTTTTCTTCCTCCATTCACATGATAAAAATGACAATGAAAACAAATGTTACACACTAAAAAAATGTATTAGCAAAGCAAACAAAACATTGATGGATAGCTGCATCATACACTTCACATGATCTCATGACAAGGCTGCAGAATGCCATAAGGAATCGGCAAACTCATGCAGGTATCAGCTGATGCTGAATTGAGAGAAAAATGCTAATATCAGCCCACCATTATATTTGATCTGTCTGTATTATATTCAAATTAAAGTGGATCTCTACCCAAATTTTAAAGCTCCATTTAGACTACCGTTTTGAAACCGTGCCGAGATCGGTCTGAGCATGGTAACCGAGTTATCTGTTAAGTGTAAACTACGACAAAAGGTTAATTAGCCTTTTTGCTAACTCCATTAACAGAACCTGTTCCTTTTCGATGTCTAGCAACTCTAGATCCATATCAGTGACCGTGATATCTTGCAGGTGCGCCATTGTTGTTTTGGCAAAGAAACACTCCGGCCGGCGCCGCCGTCGTTCTCGTTACCATCCGCCGAAGTTCTTGCGAGTTCTCACTTTGGCGGGAAACTGCTGTGCATCCCTAGAAATCCCAGACCAACGGTGCCGAAGCATTTCAGCAAAACTTGTTCGCGACCAGACCCAAGCGACGTTTGATGTGTCCAGTTGCAGAAGTATAATCCGATCTTTAGACTGAGTGATGCTGAAATACTGCCATAGAGGGAAGAAGAGCACGTTTGGAAAAAAGTTTACCCAGGGATGAGGATAAACCAGAAAGCCTCAGAAAACCAGCCTCAATTCTTAGCCATTACATGCCAAGCGTTTGTCCAGGTAGTGTTTATTTTGTTCTTTTAGAGTTTAAAGAAAGTTTTTTTGCAGCGGGGGTAATCGGCAGACGCAAACATTGTGGTTCATTTTTGCCACTGGCTTTCAGTATTTACTCACATATCCATTAACCTGCCAAATTGAGAAGCTCTACCTCCTGTTTCAGCAGACAGCTATGTTCACATTGTTTATCCAGGAGGAGCTCCTCCTGCAAAGGCAATGACTGGATGCAGGTAGCCAGGTTTCCTTAGATAGAAAACGTCTAGCCCATCTGTCTACATGATGTGATGGAAATGCCTCTGTAGGTGCCTTAAAATGACATGAATTGTGAATTTTCTAAATCAGAGAAACAAAAACATCAGATCAGGTAAAGTGTTCACTAACAACTTTAAGCTTAGTTAGCTGTGGTGTTTAAGGGCAGCTCAGACTGCAGGAAAGCATCACTCTGGGTCACATGATCTATTAAGCAAAGGATCAGACCCTCTCAAAGTTACAAAGTCAAGTTTTTGAGAAGAGCCGCCCGTCATATTGATCATCGCTGTGTATGTATAGCGCTGTATATGTCAAGCTAATGTTTACACATCTCTGTTTTGAAAGCTTTTTACATCTCGATCTATTATAATGGTGCTTTTACTGAATTGGTAAGATCTAAAATATTCCGAATTTCTCCCTATCCCTGTCAATCTGCAAACCTGCCTGTTCTGGTCAATGGACGTTTTCTTAGTGCAGTTAAATGTTTGGTGTTTTTTCCCTGACTCTTCAGGATATTAATCAAAAAGAGATTTATTGACAAGTATTTTTTTTTTTTTTAACACATATGAGGGATATAAGTCGGTGGTAAGATGCTACAGATAAATACATTCGATGACCATTTGGAAATATGTTGTACTTTACAAGAAAGAAGGAAAATGTGAAGCTTTTTGCAGACAGCAATATGAAATTGAACTAAAGACTCTTTAAATTTGCTGAGATATTCATGCTATTGAAACAAACAAAATACATACATAAAAAAAACCCAAAGCATCCTGATTTTTAGTTGAAGAAATTCTTTCTCATACGTTCTGAAGGTCTAAGTCACTCCTTGAGTGTTAAAGATAATTCGTCCATTAGCAGATCCCCCTGGCAGCCAATAAGCTGATTCACGGTTTCAGTGGGGGATGTGGGTCACTGTGCTCCTGCTGCACAGTCCTTCCTGCTGTGAGTGGCAGCTTACAGTAGCAGAGGCTGCCCTCACACATCCCTAGAGGAAGGACCGTCTATTGTTGTCCCCGTGGCGCTCATTTCAAGGTGTCCCTTTACACAAGCTGATCGGGTCCCTCGTTACAAACGACAGCATAGAAAGACACAACATGTTTCAGATGAATGCATGCATGAGCATCTGTTGAAAAGAAAATGGTCTTGGTTCCTTTTTTAGCTGCTGCTTCCTCTATTTTTATATTTTTCTTATTATACAGTCAGACTAAAATTAGAAGAAGCCTAAAGGGTTAGATAATCAATGAATCCATCTTCTTTTAACAGCTATGCTTGTTGATGAATTGAGTGTCTTTGTTTTACTGCAGGCTCCTTTGTCGCCAATCCACAGATGTGGCTCAGTGTCTCCTGGATAAAGACAAATAGAGGGTCACAGAGAGGCTGGGCTCCTACTGTGATAATACTTATCACCTTAACACCGGAAGACTCCAGTGCGGTGTCCTTCCCAGCGGTCTAAAAGCGTGACAGGGCCATTGTTTCACAGATGTTTGCCACTTCCTGGGCAGTAACGTTCACTGGTTTTTTTTGGAGGCTTGTATTAGGTTAAGTTTTTAGACTTGAACGTCGAATGTTAGGAGCAGGGATGCGGTCCCCTCGTATTTCAGGGACTTTCCCTTGGCGGGGGGCACGTGATGCGGTGGGCCTGGGTAAGGAGGGCCAAGAGTGGTGTAGATTTCTTTGGTATGCTGTCCCCTCTCAGCTCTGTCTCCTCTGACGGTCTGGCCTGTAGTCATAACCCAGTCATCTTTAAGACCAGACCTTTGCAGTAAAGATCAAATAATTAAAAATGGAGTGCAGCTTACTTCTTTTTCCCATATTAACTATTGAAGCTTCTTAGAAAAGGTAGCTTTAAAGATTCCTGGCATTCATGTGCTTTCTTTTTATTACTCAAGGCTTGTTTTTGTTCTTCTATAGATGACATCGGTTAAAGTAGCTGTATAATCCGTTCCTCAGGGTGACGGTAAAGCCATTCACCTTTTGGTCACCCTCAGGTCATGTTGAGAACGGGCACGATTACATCTTCTGTCAGTAGAATAAAAGGAAAGAGAAAACCTTGCAAGGCTCAGATAAAGCAAACTGCTCTCAGGCTTTTCTCAGGGCTTTAAAAGGTAGTGATTACTAATGGGTCACATGTCCAACCACAGGTGGCTGAGACGCCTGTTTGGCTTTATGTTGATCTTCATAAGTCCTTAAATGTCTGTTTATTACACATCAATGAATCCCAGAAGAACGCAGCCCTCTTTTGAAGGATATCCTAATAAGGGCTCAGTCTTTTTTTTATATAACGCAGTGTCTTTATTTATATTTCTGCAGTTTTACTGCAGGTTTTAAACCGTTTTTCCCCTTTAGGACTATAGTTGACTTATCAGTCATTGATTTCTAACCATTTTATTATTAAGCTGAAATGGACATTTGTTAAAGCATGTTGTAAAGCTGCATTGGCACAATGGCTCTGTACCTTCTTTTCAGTATCCTGTTTCCATAGAGATGGGAATCACACATATTTAATATATTTTTGCAGAAAAGAAAAATAAAACAATGAGAGAAATACAAAAAGTCGAGACCCTCTTCAACCCTTGCTCTTATAAATTTTAGTACATAAATAGATGAAATAACACATTAGATGTGTTTATATTATATGATTCTTTTCATTTATAGTTGTTTTGTTTAAAGTTTGGACTATTAAGATATATATTGGTCCAGAATCCCAAGACGTTCTTTCCATAAAAGATAGGTGTCTAAAAATACACAGAAAATCAACAACGGAAGGAGAAAATGAATAGATTAGTATTATTGCTTTAGGAATTTCTAAGCTTACTTTGGCTGCATACTAAACGCGTTCTGATTAAACTTCTGCACCCTTTCAGCTTAATATGTTTTAAGGCACTGGTGTGCATGTCATTTTTCCTCCATTTCTACATACAAGCCCTTTTATGTTTCGACTGTAACGAGACCATGTGACCAGAGGTACGATATTGGACATGCTTCGTTGATTTAAACCAGGAAGTCATGGAGCAAAGCAGAAAAGAAAGAGGAAAAGCCCGACATCAAATGTGAAAAAAAGCAAAAAGAAAATTGGATGCCAAGAGTGATAACACAATATAAACGTTTGTGTTCATTGAAACCGGAGCTAAAGCCTCCCTATGGAAGATGGGAAGGTAATGATGCGTAATTAAGTACTTCCAGCTGATGGCGATGGCGTGCAGAAATGTTTTTCTACTGCTCATGCCAGGTGCAAAAATTATTTTCTGACTAAAAAGACTAAGTAAACATTATTAGTATAATGCTTGCTTTATGTTGACTTATTTGAAGATGGATATATATGCGTTTTTTAAATAATATATGAAAAATGCGCATATTGCATAAGGCCTCTTTGTTCGAGTACCCTTTGTTAAATAAACAGACAATACTAAAAGTAAGCGTTACAAAACTTTACTCAAGCAACGTTGACAGGATTCATTAAATAGCAGTGATGAAAACTAGGCCGACTTTGCGGTTTACCAACATTCTAAATTGTGTTTTTTTTTTTTTTTTTTTTTCATTTTCTTTTTTTTACCTAAATTAAAAGGGTTTCTTTTTTGTAACATTTCCCTTTACACTAACAAATTTTGTTGCTTAATGATTTGAAACACCAAATGCGATTAATTGTTGAGTATTATGCACCTATTTATGTCTTCAAATTTTTCCAATTTTTTAAAACTTTTTTTCTCAACATGTTATTTTCTCACACATCATAGTGACATGAGGGCTGCAACTAACCATTATTTAGCAAATCGTCCAATCAGTCCATTATTTTATTTTTTATTAAATGGTTAACAAACGAATATCCAAAGGTTCCTTATAGAAAATGAAACCAGGTGAAACTAAAATTTTTCCACTTGAGGAGTTCCGGATAGAGCATACTGACAGATGGAAAAGTTTTTTTTTTTATCTTAAATGCAAAATGTGCACATATTATTTTTGCAATTTTGGTATAATTACTGCTCTAAGTGGGTCGCTCTGTCAGTTAAAGGAATGTTTTAGTCTCTATACTCCAGTTAACAGTTAATCAATCGCTCAATAAATTGATGATTATTTCAATAATCAATTAATCCGATTAATTGTTCCAGCCCTATTTGAAATACACATATTTAAAGAGCTAACAGAAATCTGGATTTAGTTTGAGATTTAGTTTGTTCAACATGATTCATGATCCCCAACTTATCTCACAACACATTTTTTGCACAAATAACAGGTGACTTTGAATAAATATAGTCTTTGGAGGACAAAGTAGTGGTTAAAACTGAATGTGTGCTAACGTATTATCTAACTTATAACTTATTATTGGAAAATTTCTTTAACAAGGTCTGCCCCCAAAAAGGGGAACATTTAAAACAAAGCAGCCTATGTCTTCTGTCTGTAGGAAAAAAACAAAAAGTCTTTCCTTTAACCTGCAGGAAGCCTCCAGTACTTCTTATTAGGAATTCAAGACAGGTTTTCCCTTAAAGGACTAATATTTGCTAAATGTTTGAAATAACTACTTCTATGGAAAACCCTTTTGGTTTTTTGTCACTATAATCTGCAGATTTTCTGGAGTTTATCTCTTTTTTTACCCCCCATGCCTCCTTCTAAATTAAGAAGAGGCAATAAAAAAAGGAATGGAGCAGAATCCGGTCTAGCAGGAAGATAAAGAAAAGCTAACAGGATGCTGGAGGAGAACCAAATCTATAACTTGTTGCAAGTTAACAAATCTCTCAGCTAAAGAGGCTCCGGCACAGAATCCTCGTAAATTAGAAGATAACAGGGGGAAGTTTGAACATTATGTTCCTGGCATTACTTTGCCTCCAGTAAAAAGCCTTGGATTTTTATACAACTGAATAATATTGAATAAATGTGAGATTCAATGTGGAGAAAAAAAAATCAATAATAGGGCATCTGAAACCAAGAAAAGACATGCTGTATTTATTTTTCTTCCATAATACAATTGATTTATTACCTTAACCTGGACTCTACGAACCCTAACCGTAACCTCAAGCGTTCTGTAGGAACTATTGTGATATGTTATACTTTTTGTTTTTAAACTTAGTTTTAGACTTGAATTTTCTTTAGAAGCAGCTACTCTCACAAAAGAGGCAACCGTTAATCAATGCAGGGAAAACGAAGTCAACTCAAGCTGTTTCTACATCATTTTAGAGTGAAAACAGCTGTTCAATGCAACTAATTAATTCCTAGTTTAATCCACTTGATTAACCTATCATCAAAGGATGTAATCACTTCTTTAAGCAGGGGTTCTGGCAGTCCGCCTAAAGGGAGAAGCTCCTGTTATCTCATTGGCATTTACTGATTTAAAGCAGCATCGACAGACAGCCCATGTGTTTCTCCCTCCATTTGTCTGAAAATGGGCTTAAAATCAACAGAACAGCGAAGGACCAACCAGAAACGGTTCTTCCAGTTTATTCACTCTGCTATGTTTCTGAGGAAGCGGATACCTGTGCGGGCAAAAAGAGCTCCATCAAAGTGTGATTTTCCAGAAATTAAAGGTTAGGAAACTTCTTCATGCCGCCTGGATAAATAAAAGGAACAATAAATATTAATACTAATTGTTTCTAGAAGCAACTGAGAATTCATTATTATTATTATTTTTTTTTTTTATTTTGGCCTCATTCTGTCCTTCAATGCTGCCCACATCTCCAATCATCGTTTGAGGTCTGACTTTTGAAATATCAGCCTTTGGTGTTTTTGTCATTGGAATAATCCTCTTGAGATTCTCCCCCATATGAGTGCAGTAAACATGTTTTTCTCACTTCTTCAGTAATCAATTAGCTGTAACCATATCAGAGAGCCTAACTGGTTTTTATGTCTGCACCTATTGATGCTCTTGGTTCAGTATTTATAGAGATAGATAGATGCTTCTGCAGGCCGACATTTTGGACGATTTCTGCAGCTGAGTACCGATACATGTATGCATTCACTGATTAATTAATGCTTCACGCCTTGAAATGACGTGAAGCGAAGGTGTTGCTGCTCCCACCATGTTCAGATTAATTGCTAATGTTTTGTTTGATGTGTTAATAGTCAATTCTTGTTTTTGTTTCGTTTAAATTAAGACTGCAAAATATAATCTAAACTGACATTCTAAAAAGCGATATTAGCTTCTAGAACTGCCCTCCAGAAATCGGCAGCAGTTAGACTGATGTCAATATAATATATTATCATCTGCATCAGCATCGGCCTTAAAAATCCAATATCCGTCGACCTCCTTTTTGCTTAGTTTGTGTGAATTGTGCTGCATAAACGTAGCTTAAATAAATAAAAACTAATTATTTTTTATTCCTTGAGGCGTCACCATATTTTCAGGTTATGATTTGTCTTTAACAACTTCATAACCAAAGCAAACATCTTGACTTGAATTAGAAAAAGTTACATTTTTGGCTTTTTGGACCTCCTTGTATTAGATTTGTTTTAAATCTAAGTAACATCCAATTCTTTATCCAATATGATGTTGGCCCACCTGTTGCACCCGAGCTTGAGGATGACACATACCACCCCACGAGGGGTGAGAAAACAGTTTTTTATATCTGTCCAGAACCACTTAGATGGTCTAGTTTTAGCTTCACTTGATTTAAATTCTGTATATATAATATTCTTTAAGGCGGCATTTTGCTATCTGTTTGTCACCAACTGATTCGTAGAAAAATTATTTATCTTTTAGCAAAATAATCATTAGTTGGAGCTCTATTAGGGATATATAAATATGGATGACAAGGTCTGGCTGACAGTCTCTCCTTCAAGTCATCAGAAGTTTTAAACACCAAATGGCTCATGTATGTTTTGATAGACTGCTTCATGTTTCAACAGGAGGGGTCCATCCCCACAATGACTCACAGAAATGTGGGCTTGAAATAGGCAAATAAAAACTCCTGGTATACTGAAGGATTAGGAACTAAAGAGCTGAAAGACACACCCAAAAAATCCCCTGCGCACCAAAAGAAATGCTCGACACAATGTCAGGCAGGCAATAGCTCCAAGAATTATTAATTGGATTGAAAGAGACATTTCCACCTCCCTCTACTGTCCAGTCAATGCAGCTGCTTTGACGCATGTTGACCAGTTTTTGAACCTCTTCCACCCTGTCCTGACTGGCTGTTCCCCAAATCATTTTAACCTTGATTTAGTAAGACACACAACTCATTCACATCTCATATGTTTCTAGTTGTCTCCAGACCTTGAATTTATAAAGATAGAGCCATGGTGTTGTCTGGAACACTTGAACTCGTTGAGGATGAGTGGCTTCTTTTCAGGGTGTAATGTTTACAGGATTATTTTGCTTACAATCATAATCTAACTGTTGAAAATGACTTCTATGGTGGAAATCCTCTTGAGAAAGTCTTTTTCTTTCTTTAGTTTTCTTTTCCTCAAGCCTCAAAAGAGATGGGGAACACCTAATCCCTGTTCAGTTTGACCTGGATGCCCCCTCAGGTTTTAAGCTCGAGGATCTCAGTCATTGTACAGCATCTACATATTGTGCATACTGAGACCCTGCCATGCTTTTCCTCAGCTATCCCCTTTGCCTCTGTGTAGACACCGACTCCATTAACCTCCTGTCCAGAGGAGCGTGTCGAGTTCGGCTAATTAAATGATTGCTCTCCTCTTGCCCTTTTCCTCCTCGGGCGCTGAGGCCTACATTACACATCTCGTGTTCTGGTTCTTATTCAAACATTCCTCAGGGAAAGCAGGGAATGTCTCCTTTTCTGGAAGTTTTCACCATCAGACCAAGGCGAGACGTTCAGGGCCTTCCTCTTCATCTGCCCTCTTGTTTCGTGCTGTTGCCTAAGCAGGGGATTAACGATGGTTTAGATGTTGGAGAACTTCTGCTGCAGAGAATGCGCTCCTTTAAGCCATTAGGACGTCAAAGTCATTTATTGCCTGAGTTGATCCACCTCCACCTACGTTCTGTGCCTGATATATCTTTTGCACGGTTTTGTCAGCGTGGATGAAGTTTGGTTCAGACATGTTGACTGGGGCTTAGTGTTGAGGTTTAACAATGGGTCTCTTTGAGAAGCCTTTGTTGTGTTTGTGGATGGCAGTGGTTGTCCTCTCATCTGGTGTGAATGCGTGTGTGACGCTCGTCAGCGATTTTGTTGCAACTCATTCCTCTGCCACGCCTGAGTGCAACACAAGGAGCTTGAATACTCATCCGTCAGCGTTGCATCAAGCGAATAATGCTCGAATTTTTGCAAAAGCATTTCCACTTGAACCTGTCTAATGAGGTTCCAGCCGTCTGGCCCATTTTAGTGAGTCACTCCAATGCCCAAACCACTTTTGGATAAGAACACTGAAAATCACGTCTGTTTTTAACATTGTGTTCTTGTGACTGTCTTGTGAAAATTGAGAGTAACAAACCCTTTCTGTATCTGGTTTAACTGCCTCTCTTCCCACCCTCCTCGTGCCTCTGCTCCCGCCGGTGGCTGATGATATTTGTGTCTTACTAACGGTTGCTGATCAGCTGAAATGGTAGACTCTCCCCCAAGCTTTATTTACCCGCCTTTAATACTGACGCGTCAGCTTGACTTATGACACTGCCACATGGTGCAGGTTGACATCACATCCTAGGCCAGGTTCACACAGTGATTGTGTGCATTGTTTTTCTCTTGTTGTGATGCTCCAGCTGCCTCACACAGGCCAGTTTAATGCATGTTTGGTTACTTAGTGACTCTAAATCACCCCTTCTTCCTTCATGAAGAATTTTCTTATCTAAATAATAAACATTTCGTTTCTTTTTTCAATTCTGAACATGCATTAAAGTTGATCTGAACTGAATTATTTAATCTCTTCAAATTGCCTTCCAACTTCACACAAAGGTGCTGCAGAGAGACAGACACTCAGCCACTTTCCCAGGCAGTCATTTGCCTAAACAATAACATGAAAACAAACGCTGAGTCACTGCTGGAGGTTTGAACTAAAGTGACATGGCAGAGACTCTCTTTTGCTATGAACTGATGAGAATGTGGCATTGCAATATGTATCAGTTCTATTATTCTATTAATTTGTATCATTCTATTTGTGCTCTGCTGCAGATGTTACAGAGCAGCTAAATAATAGGCAGCTGCTTTTCAAATGGAGTTATGAATCGATACAAATATAATCTAATTAATTATCGTGATATTGGAGTTTTGAATTGATATAAATATAAT
>NW_015150632.1:1187616-1198812 GCF_000732505.1 Cyprinodon variegatus | reverse complement strand
ATTATTTTTCAAAGTGTCAGAAATGGATATCGGCCAAAATCCCAATATCGTGCATCCCTAAATACAAATATAATCTAGTAAATTATCAAGATATTGGAATTGTGAATCGATGGAAATATTGTCTAATGAAACATTGCAATATTTGCATTTTGAGTCGACAAGAACATCATCTAATAAAATATAAAGACATTGGTCTTTTGAATTGATACAAATATCATCTAGTAAATTATCAAGATATTGGAATTGTGAATCGATGCAAATATTGTCTAATGAAACATTGCAATATTGGCATTTTAAGTCGACAAGAACATCATCTAATAAAATATGAAGATATTGGTATTTTGAATCGATACAAATATCATCTAATTAAATATTGTGATATTGGAGTTTTGAATTGATATAAATATCATCTAGTTAATTAACGAGATATTGGAATTGTGAATTGATGCAAATATTGTCCAATGAAATATTTCAATATTGGTATTTTAAGTCAACAAGAACATCATCGAATAAAATATGAAGATATTGGAATTGTGAATTGATGCAAATATTGTCCAATGAAATATTTCAATATTGGTATTTTAAGTCGACAAGAACATCATCTAATAAAATGTTGCAATACTTGTATTCTGAATTGATACAAATTTCATATAATTAATTATTGTGATACTGGAGTTTTGAATCAATACAAATATCATCTGGTTAATTATCGAGATATTGAAATTGTGAATCGACGCAAATATTGAAAAAGAAATGCAGCAATATTTAAAATTTGAATTGATACAAATATCTTCTAATAAAATGTTGTAATATTTGACAAAACCTAATTTATTTCCTACACCCCTTCTCTCTAAATACATACAAAGGTGAAAGGAAAAGCATTTTAGCTATCTTATAGTTTATTTATTTATTTTAGGTATCTTTAAAGGTTTTTTTGTGATTTTAATTTATTTATGCTTTGTGTTTAGTGATTATTGGGGTTGATTTATTGCTTTTTTTCCCGGTCTATGTGTTTTAAGTGGGTGAGTTTTGCTATATGTTTTGCTAACATTATGATTGAATATAAAAGAAAAGGTAAAGGAAAATGTCCAAATATTCATTTTCTTGTATTTTACAATTAGGCTGAATTTTAACCAAAGTTTTCTGTTGTAATGTGGTAAAATATGAAGGTTTATACTAAAACTACTATTTCAATGCCCTTCTCTACCTTTTTCACCCATATAGTAGCCTGAAGAGCATTCAATTATGAGTCTTTCTTTAAGGGCTTATTTCCATCCGACTTGCGTCGTTATAATAGTTTTACCACCTTAATCCTGAGCTCTTCTTGTAGCTGCTGGTCATGTTAAAGTCATCAGCTGTAGAACAAGTTAAAACATTCCCCGTCACTGTATGAACAGTAGGAACCTAGAAGCACACCTATCCACAGGAAGCAATGTTAAATCTGGTAGTACTTGAAACCTGTCCCCAGCGTTGGGAGGTTCGAAGCTGTTTACGTTTTACCTAAATAGTTTTGTTCTGCTCCAAGCTTTTCTACGGTGGCCTGTAAGCTTATAGAAACTGTCCAGCAGCAGCAGCTGCAGGAATGGCTATCTAGATTTAAATGTAATGAGCCAAAGGTGAACCCTGGGGATTTCCTGCCAGCAAACGCAGAGGATCGGGAATGCAAACACATTTTGCATTCCTCACGCCAAACATCCAAATAGCTTCTGCTTCCTGAGCTAGTCGCAGAAACAATTTGGAGTGCAAAATATGTAAAATCTAGGAAATGTTTGAGTAGACAATAGGCTATAACACTCCTAATTGTTGCATTGTTGGTACAATTTCCTAGTTTTATAATTAATGTGATATTTTTACAAGTGAATGTATTTTCAATTCCTTGCCATCAGACTCAGATTAACAGAAGCCATGCATGATTTTATTGAGAAAAAAAACCTGCTTCTGGTTGCAGCTGCTGTGTTGTCATTGGAGTTGCATAGTTTGATGGTATTACTTAATGCCCAAAACAAAACTGCTTTTATGTGGCGTTTAACCCAAGATTCACGGACCATTATTATTGGAATACTCGGCATGAAAATGCATTACTTAAATAAAAATATACAATTTGCTCTTCTGATATTGTTTACTTTGAATCCGCATTGCCATTTTATTTATTTGTTCATTCTTAGATATACTTTCCAGCCCTTTTTATGTCAAACGTATCATTTTATTCTTAGGTTTACTAACAAAACAAGATGCTGCCTCCAACCCAGACGTTCAGAGAATACAGCAGAGAATTGTCACATGAACAATAGAAGTACTTGTTGGATTTTCGAGCTTCCTGAAAAGTTTTTGTTTCATCCTTTCATTGGTTTAAAGAAATGTCCAGCCTTTAAAACATTCCACTTATTTCGTATTTTCTCCAGCAGAGATGCACCAATGTGTACATGTTGGCTGGTAGCGATACCGGATGTTAATATTGTCATTATGCCTGAAAACCAATATTTACCCTTTATATATATTTTCCTATTGGACTAGAGGTAGCGACCGACCGATCGGTTATCGGTTATCTGATATTTTGGGCCGATATTAACATTTTAATTTGCCAAGATAGCTGAACTTCGTTTGCGCCTCATCTGATTTCTAACATCGGTGATGGGTGGGAACAAAGCTTGTCAAAAATATAGATTCTCCAAAATGTATCGATACTCAAATGCTGCATATAGATAAAACTCCATTTTAACATGGTATCAAAAAAGAAAACTAAAATAATCATTAGATATTATCAAATCATGTTAGATTTGGATTATTTATTTAGCATTTATTTGAAAACTTGAACTACCATCTCGGCTTCTGTTGAGAAAGCATGTTCCATGTTCAGATTGAAGCTAGTGAGTTTTTCATGTTGATAAAAATTATAATTATTTGTATGTTAACTGGTATGTTAATTATCCTTGGCATTGTTGCAGAGTTTGAGGTTTTAATATCAAGACACACTAACCTGGTGTAAACTCAACCTGAATAGAAAGCTGCTACTACATAGCAGCACATATATGAAATCATTGCAGCCTTTAGTTTTTTCCTATTTAGCTTTTGTTCTTTGAAATAATTTGTTTGTCCTACATAATAAATGTACCACATAGGTGGGAATGTGTCTGCTTGCACACAAAAAAGATGTACGTATGAGTTTTAAAACTCTTTACTCACACACTCAAACACTTTATATCAAAAATCCCTGAATTAAATAAAATAGAAATATCTAAAAGCAGGAAATGATCAACTTTGAAAGCAGACTAGTTTCTACCACCTTTAGCTTGTTGTTTAGCTTCAGTTTTGCTGTAGAATTCTCTTTTTTTATTGTGGCAGAAGTCATAAAGTCGTAACATCAACAGTAACATCAAGTGGAATCTGTCGATAAACAATCGGGGAAAATAATATTGCAATACAGGCTTGTCTAGAGAGAATGCACATGTTTGTGGGATAGAGAAAGGCAAATTCTGCAGGAATATGCGTCTTTGTGGAGACTTATAGGTACTTGTAGGGACCAAAGGACTGGTCCACAGGTCCTCTACTATGTGATAGGTAGGGTAGTATGCTGGTAATAGCTAGGGAAAGAATAGAGGTAAATGAAAAGTCCCTGCAAGGACTGGAATTAAGACAACATCATGCGCTGCTGTCTTAATACCACCCCTTCCTCCCCATATGCCTGACCCTGAATCTGGCTTCTCATCCCAGATCAAGTTAAGTTGAAGACAGAGTTTGAGCTCCTCTCTCTCCCTCTTTGGTTTGAGACCAGCTCCAGGCTCCACTGGTGCAGCAGCAAACACTCACACTCATTCAATGTGATGCAGATTTCTGTTCCCAGCCGTCAGCTGTGAAAATAAAGTCAATCTTCCGCTTTAAAGCTGAAAGAAATCTGAGTTAATTCATCAGGTATTTCCAGTGTTCGGCCAGTTTGCATCTTGGAGTAATGACCAGCTGTAAGGTGCCTTTCAAAAGTATTCACACCCCTTTGTGTCTTCACATTTGTTAAGTGGGTGCGCTAGACAAAAAGAACAACACAGCATATCTTGATTTTGAAGTTGAATGGAAAACATTTGCGGTTTTAAGTAGGTTTTAATAATGAAATCTGAAAAGTGTGGAGTGCTTTTACAGCTGCGGGTCTTTGGGGATGTCTCTACCGGCTGTGCACATCTAGTGAGTGATTGCTCTTTGCGCAATAAAGGGTAAGCTAATTTAGATTAAATAGAGAGAATCTATGAAGAACAGTTTTAAGATTTACAGCAGATATTAGACTAGATGGAGGTCTGTACTTTGATTAGGCCATTTTAACACACAGTGATGCTCCTTTCTAGAAACTCTCATCGTAGCTCTGGCTGGATGTTTCGGTCATCACCCTGCTGCAGAAGCATTTGTTTAGTATCATTCAGCTTCCTACCTACTCCTATATGCCTCCCTCTTCCCTGCTGATAAAAAAAAAAAATCTCCTCGGCATGATTCTGCCACCACCATGTCAAACCTTTAAAGCCTGAACCATTAAATATTTGACACAAATTTATAATTTTTCAAAAATTAGAATCAGGATTGAACCTCCTGAAAAAAAAAAAAAAACATACGTTTTGTTTAGGTTAAATTAGATAATTTATTTGGATACATTTTTATACAGGCATTTATGCTTAATATTTTATAGGTTTTCTGTTCACTGCATGGGTTTCAAGAACAAAAACTTCACACTGATGTTGCAGAGGTCTCAAAAATTCATGATCAAATATGATACACTCGGCTTTAAAGGGTTATATTATGGCTGTCTGGGCAAATTTGGCTGAATAAAACCCTTTTCATGGATCATTATCTTTCTGTCCGCTTTGCAATAATGCGCTAATTTGTGGTCAAAACGAGAAACGGTTCCATTTAAATGCTTTTATGCTGTTGCTTCCTCCAGTATAGCTGTAGGACGGTGGATGTCAGACGGCAGCTCAAGTTTTTTGAACTCCAGAGTTCTGCAGGATTAAATACAGCAGAGAAATGTCACAGGGATCATGTATGAGGAAGTCCCAGAGAAGAGAGCATTGTTTTCTCCCCCCCCATAGTCTCATTCTCTTCAGCTTCTCTTGAAAACAAAGACAGAGGTTTGTTAATATCATGCATAAATCACACTTAGATTAAAAATAATAATAACCAGCTCTATTCAGGTGCGGGGTTTCACTTTAAAGGAAGCAGCAGACAGCTAAATGCTTTTGTTATCAGATTCCTTTGAAAGCGAGCTGCTGTCCTCTCTCTGACAGCTCGCGTGTGTTCCTGAGTTAAAGCGACTTTGAATGACTTCACTACAACTTTCCCCCCCTCACTGTGTGTGTGTGTGTGTGTGTGCATAGGCCTGCAAGAGTGAGGGAGACCTTCTGCTATTGTTGAGTTTTTATTTTTACACGCTGACAACCCGGGAATCTGATGGACTAAAAATAACCCAGCGCTTTCCAAATTTGTCATCTTTCAGGCTTGACTGTTTTTTGTTGTTTTTTTTCCCCCGGAGCGTGCATCTTCCCGGGAGAGCTTGAGGTCACCACAGGGCACTTCCTGTTACAAGTTCTCGTCTTTGTTGTGCTAACGGCAGCTCCTAAATGTACTCAGACGTTCAAATAAATGTAGGACACCGGGGGAAGGAAAGGCCTCCGCTGTCTTATATTTGAGTCGCACAGCGGGTAGTCCGGCCTCAATGTGTCTCTAAATGACAGTTTTTTACTTCTTTAATCTTTTTCCACTTCTTGTTTTTTTCCAAGAGTGGGTTTAAGAAGATAAGATAAAAGAGAAATGATGCCAAATCTGTCCTACCTGTAAAACCCAGTTAGTTGAACCGGGAATCACAGTAAGACGTGGAGCCGTGTGTAGCTCCGTCTTGCAAAAACCAAAGACTTTTTGTGCCTCTTTAAATAACCAAACAGCATGATAGATATGCACACTGCTATGCAAACAGCAGGCTATGTAAACGTCCTACATGATCTAGGCAAATACATTATGCAAGTTGTTCTCAGGTGCTTTTGGAGCGAAAAACAGAGACAGATTTCTGCAACTTGGAATTGGCTTCTGTGTTTTTAACTTCTTACAGCTTTGTGTGGTTTTTGTTTTCTGAAGTGGTACAGAGTGACGTGAGCGCCGCTCCTTCCTGTTTCTCTGTGTTCAGAGAAGGCTGCTGCTGATCAGGGAGTGACCTCTGATCCTTTTTCACGTCTGATAGCTTTTCCACCCTGGTATTCCATTTAAATCCTCTGTAGTTCTCATAGAACGACGTTCTCTATCTATGTGCACAAGAACAAGAGATTGCAGCTTCATCTAACCTCCAGCTACTAATCGAAGCATTTGCTGCTTGATTGTTGGGCTATTTTATTTTTTTTTTTTCTAAATATTTAAAAATGCATCTTTAAGTGGACTTTGTAATATAAGACACTAATATTCCTTTGTAGACACCTGTCAGACAACTACAATCACCTTAAACCACTACTCAGACCAGGCTGTGTATATAAACCACTTCCCTTTGGGCCCCAAAATGCTAAACTAAGCCAACTAACTGACATTAAAGATCATCCAAAGCATAGATGGGGTTTTATTTTAGGATCTTGGAGGGGTATGTAGAGTCTCCATTAAACATACTGGGGTGTCTGAGTTGTACGGTTGCTTTAAGTTGCAAAAAAACCTGCCTGGTGAGATCTTGGTTGTTTCACAATGGAGTTAATCATCATAACAGCCACACCAGGCTGTTAAAACTTCAGTTAAAAACTTACGGCATGCAAAACATGTCCTGATACTGGTTTTCCTATCAAAATAAAATAAACAACAACAACAAAAAACAATAAAAAAAAAGCCTTTCCTATTCAAATGCTGCAGCCAGTGACAAAAAGGCTTCGTACTGGATAATAATAATAAATACAAACAATGTTTTGAGAATAAGGGAAGTGGGTTCATTTGGTTGCTTCACTAATGCAAAAAAGAAAAAAAAATCACACTGTCAAACAGTAGCCTTCTCTTTCTAATGACTGATGAGGAGACGAACAACTGTGGGGTCCATAGACTGCATGGGATTAATGCAAAGTTTTAGTGATTAGTAAGAAAGATTTGTACATTTTGAGTGGTTCACTCCTTTTTATTGCATCGGGTGAGATATGCATGCAGAAGGATGCTAAATTTATTTTGCTCTGACTGCAGAAAGATCAACTCACCTGCATCTTTCCTGTTGCTGATGAGCTGGTGGAAAAAATGATGGAGTTTCCTCCTCCGATGCGAACGACGGCGCAGATGCAAAAACCTCCAATATTTATGTGCTTATTGTGGAGTTTGAGACTAAACATGCTCAGATCTATTTGTCTAGATATGATTTCTATAGAAAAACAAAAATAAGCTCCTTTTGACGTCCTTATTGATACTGGAGATCATAGGGCTGAAACAATATTTCAGCATAAAAAAAAAAAAATAGCTGTTTCTAACTCCTTGGCCTTTTTTATAGCTACTATTTGATGGCCTTCTGCTGCCGACATGAATCACACACCAGCTAGTTTCTTTGGGTGTTGGCCACAGCTGCTTTGTGGGTGCTTGTTTCTTATTTAGACACTTGCCGATACAGAAAGTCCTTCTTCTGGCATCGTTCAGGCCGAGGTCACGATGACTCTGTTAACGGATCCCATCTCTGAGGTGGAAATAACTCTTCTGTTCTTCTGGATTGATGTCTTCAGGATTGAATGTGTGTGTTTGTTTGCTGATGAGCTGCAGTTTCTAAGGATTTTCTTTTTTTTTTATTTCTGGGGACACTTGGACTGTTTCTAACCAGATTAGGGCTAAAAAACTAAAAAAAACAGGAGAAGTGAATTCTAAGAGAGAGCACAGCAATAGTAGCATTGACTCTGCTTTAAGGGAAGAAAAATAGCTGCTGTTGCTTAACTTGCTGTCAGGATCATGACACCTTTAGTTGATAAATAATTGTCTTTTTTTTATACACCTAAAGCATGATGCTTTAAATATCTTGAACTTTATAAAGGTTGATTTGTCAGCCACTGATAAGAGATTAACTTTTTGTTTTTGACCTAAAACTACTTGGGGACACATTGGGAAAATTCCTTCAGATTATTGTTCGCTTGTTGCTTTAAACTGCAGATATGATGCCGGTTTGCTGGAACCGGTCAGTGTGAATTGAAATATTGGAAATATCGCAGTCGGAGCTTAGAAATAAAAGATGCTGGATCTGATCTGTCAACGCCGATTTTATCCATCGATCTAACCTCCACAAACGTCTGTAAAGCCGCAGCTAATGATTTTTATTGATACTTGACCTTATGTTTAGTTAAAACTATTGTTTAATGTTTAATGAAAACTAAAATTATTAAGGCTGGAACTTAAAAGGAGTTGTAATCTTGAATACCTGGCAGTGTCGGTTATTTTAGGAAATTACTATCTGCAGAAATCATCATGATGGGCAGGTCAGGCTTTCTAAAGATTAGTGATCGGCCAGAAAACTGCAATCAGTGCACTTCTAATTAAAATATCAGCTCTCCTTTCTTTCTACTGTAGAAAAACCCAAAAATAAATAAAAAAATATTTGTTTTAATTTTTGATATGGAAGCTTTGTCCCTTCTGCTTTTGTGCTGAAAACTAAAAGCCAACCACTAAATGGATTGCGATTAATAATGACATTTTTTTTTTAATTTTCATTGGTTAGTTTTACTAGCCAATGAAAAATATGCAAATCTAGTCAATGCGCACTGAATGGAGGCCTGACGATAGAGGAGGGCTCCATAGTCGAACTAGAATGTTGCTAAAATTTGCTGAAATTAAATACGTTTGTTTTCCTCCTGGTTGCCCGAGAACATGAGTGTCTCTCTCTGTGTAAAAGGGAAAAAATAAAGGAAACTGTTTGGTCCTCTGTGGCCTGCACTGGTCTGCAGCAGCTAATGCTAAGTAGCATGTAGCAAACAGGAGCAACTGGACTCCTGGTGATTTATTAATTTATTTTTAACACATTAGGTTGTAGAGCTGTTTTAGATAAACATTATCGAACAATTATACAGTTTAATTACAGAAACCATTCAATAATATGACTTTTAAAGATGTAATGTTGCAGCTGTGCTCCTCTGCACAAGAATAGAGTTCCTACATTTCAGCAGTTTGTTTAACAAAACGCAAATCGAAGCCTCCTAAATGTGATTTATCGGCAGAAAATATAAATTTGTGGGTTTGCAGCTGCATCACATCCCTTTAGATATGGAGGATTTCATGCAGCTGGAGCTCTGTTAGCTGGAACGACCCTGAAGGCAAAGCTTTCAGACGGGACCGAGCTGCCAAAGCTATGTTTGCTGGAATTCCAATTTATTGGAATTAATTTTCTTTTCCTGTTTGCATGGCTGAGGTTATTGGAGCAGCCTGTGTTTTATCACGTTTGTATCTCAATGGCCTGAAATTCCGGAACTTCACACAGTTGCATTGAAAGATGATGCCAATCATTTGTTTTTTTTAAGCAGAAACTCCAGAAAAACATTTAATTTATTGTTTTAGATAAATGGAATGGAGAATTTTAGAATATTTTTGCTTTTAAAAAGACCTGAAAATATTCTGTACTGTTGTTTAAGGAGCTTCTCTTTAAAAAAAACAAATAAAAAACTTTAGAAATCGGTTTTTAGACTATTTCTGCAATTTTTTTTGATTATTGAAGAAAAGCTATGCCTTTTATAATAAATGACAAAACGTCTCCAATAACTAAATTCCATCTTTCTGATTTTAGTTTTAGAGGTTTGCCTTAAATTAATGTTTCTAATCAATGTTTTTATGATGCTGCTGTTTGATGATGAAGTTGTGATGTAAAGCGGATCTGGGGACAGGTTTTTCATCTATGAATGATGCGTTAATCATGTTTTTTGAAAATTTAAACCCCCTTTCAATAAGTGGACCTGAGAGCTGATGCAGAGTGTTTGTGTCTTTTAGACCCGTGTCTGATAGTGATGCCACCGTGCTCGAGCGAGGCCGACCGCTTTAGCCTGGAGGCGTTGCGGCACATCCACAAGCAGCTGGATGACGACAACGATGGAGGGATAGAGGTCAACGAGAGCGTGGAGGTGAGCTTTGTCGTCTGATATGTTTGGTTAATACAGACACATGGTTTGCAGGCGGTAAAGCAGAAGATGTTTTTTTTCTGATTGACCTTGAGGTTTTTTTCAGTCACCTCTCTAGTAAGAAGTTTAGATCTTTATTTACATTTGATTTCTCGCTGATTTAAGAGGTTAATTAAAGTGGTTCTTATCTGTTCGGCTAACCTTCCTGTGGTTTACAGGAAAGTTGGTTATCTCTAAAAAATTTGAAGACTTTTCTTTACCTTTAGTAAAAAGTTCTACATTTTTAAACCTACTGTAGATAAAAAACAAAACAAAAACACAAGTTGCCCTAAGGCTATAATGGCTAAATGTTATAAAAGGCATATTTCCCAGTCCTTATCATACTCAGCATTTTAATAAAATTATTTTCATTATTCAAAAACTATCAAACAAAAAGACAAAACTCTGCTACATGCATCATCCTCCGCTTATCTTTGATCCTCAGCTTATGTCCTGTTATTGTTGATAATGATTTGGTAATTAATACTGTTGATGTCAAACTGTATATAAAACATATTTTTTTTAGAAACATAAGGGTTAATATCAATATTACATTATTGATCAAGTGCTGTGATTAATTTCTTTTTTATGATGCACCTTTAAGCAGCCCAGAGATCTATGTTTAGAATTAGCACAGATTATATGGAAGAGAAGACCTGCTGGCATCATCGATGTGTTATTAGTTTATTTGGTGAAAATTTTTTTCCGTCAACAAGACCAGTGGTAGTTTATAAATCAATATATGAATATGTATTCATCACAAATACTTTTGTGAATTTTGCTTGGGAAATTGTAAATTTGATGTGTTTGTTTGACATTGTGTGCATTTGTGCATCTTTTCCTTAGCATGTGTGCATCTTGTTCTATGTAAGTGCGGATTTGTCCGGTGCATGTGTGGCTTTGTCCTGTGCATGTGTGGCTTTGTCCTGTGCATGTGTGGCTTTGTCCTGTGCATGTGTGGATCTTGTCCCGTGCATCTGTGGATCTTGTCCCGTGCATGTGTGAATTTGTCCCGTGCATCTGTGGATCTTGTCCCGTGCATGTGTGAATTTGTCCCGTGCATCTGTGGATCTTGTCCTGTGCATGTGTGTAT
>NW_015150632.1:1156762-1187000 GCF_000732505.1 Cyprinodon variegatus | reverse complement strand
CTTGTCCTGTGCATGTGTGTATTTGTCCCATGTATCTGTGGATCTTGTCCTGTGCATGTGTGTATTTGTCCCATGTATCTGTGGATCTTGTCCTGTGCATGTGTGTATTTGTCCGTGTGTATTTGTCCCATGTATCTGTGGATCTTGTCTTGTGCATGTGTGTATTTGTCCTGTGCATGTGTGGATCTTGTCCTGTGCATGTGTGTATTTGTCCCATGCATCTGTGGATTTTGTCCTGTGCGCATGTGTGTATTTGTCCGTGTGTATTTGTCCCATGCATCTGTGGATCTTGTCCCATGCATCTGTGGATCTTGTCCGGTGCATCTGTGGATCTTGTCCCGTGCATGTGTGGATCTTGTCCTGTGCTTGTGTGGGTTTTTCCTATGCATGTGTGGGTTTTTCCTATGCATCTGTGGATCTTGTCCCGTGTGTGGATCACATGTGAGTTTGTAAATATTGACTCTTCTAGCTCCATATGATTCTCTGTAAAAACTGGATATATAAATGTGTGTGAAATCAGCTGTCTAACTGCATTGAGTTGCAAGCTTGTGATTGGTTGTGTTACCTGATTAAGAAGGTGACCACCTTCAAGATTTATAGGTGCTACAGTTATGTTGGGTTTGAATGCCTCTCTTTGATTTCTTCAGAAGTCTCGATCTTTGACATCTCTGACCATAAATCGTTTCCGCAGACATTCTATTGCCCTGTTTTTAGATCAGCTTTTTGCCCCCTCCAGCCTCTATTCAGGCTGATTGAAGACTTGTTTTAAAAAAAAACATTTGAGATTTTACTAATGTATCTTAGTTATATGAGAAATCTAAACCACCGGAACACAGGCCTGCTTGGAGTACCTTTCCAATCCTTCTCTTCCTCTAAGGGGTTTTGAATGAAGGCCGTGGGATCTGTTGCTGAGCACAGCCGCCGGGGGACGGCAGGTGCATGTCC
This sequence comes from Cyprinodon variegatus, assembly GCF_000732505.1. Lineage (NCBI taxonomy): Eukaryota > Metazoa > Chordata > Actinopteri > Cyprinodontiformes > Cyprinodontidae > Cyprinodon > Cyprinodon variegatus. Next base: position 1,186,055 of record NW_015150632.1, on the reverse strand, counting down.
TCGCCTCCCGACTGCCAAGCAGACATTCAGCTGGATCGTGTTGCATCTCTTGAATTGCATGAACTCCAATCTCGTCATAGAGCTGGGGCGATGGTTTTGGTGGTTCTGTTGCAGACTTTATTAGTTCTTGACTGATTGTGCATAACGTCTGTGTGGAGGCGTACTGTATATACAGCACCTCGGACTGACATGAACGAAGAGGGGGAACTCGAGAAGGGTAAAGCAGCGTCTAGGGTGGGATACATCTATAAAAAGAAGATTCTTTGGCGTGTTTGTTGACTTGTCTGACAATGTTCAACATAAAGATTTGATTTATAGCAGCAGGACGGAAAGACTGCAGAGAAACCTAACAAGACAGAGAATAGCTAGATGAACAGAAATTAGAAATAAGCAGGTCTTTCCCAGCATGTTAGTAGGATGTTTTCACTAAATAAGAAACTAGTCAAAGTTGTTTTAATCAAAGCGAGCTGGATGACCAAAATGCCTTACAGACTAAGGTTGATAGTAAATTAAAAAAATTCTAGGACAGTTGCCTTTTTGCCAGTCAGAATAAATGATTACAGAATTAAATCTGCCTTTAAACACCCATCTATCCTTGTTCGTTTATGTTTAGAATAAACAAATAAGATATACACCCTTTTAAATAGTGTTCAGACGTGAGGCAGAGCATGTCCCGCTGATTTATACCTCATAATTAATTCACTGAGCCAATAAGACAGAATGCTTTTAGACCACACATCTCAGTGAAGGGATGCATATACAGGGGATACATATGTGTTTTTTATACAGTAAATAACTCGACTCTTTCTGGCTGCTTTTACTTCATTGTTGTAAAGATGGCTCTGTAGGTTTGTGGTGGAAATGGAGGGTTGTGAAGTTCAACTAAGGGCACATTGTGACTGAAGCCGGGTGCTGCGGCAGGTAAATGCTGTGGTGAATACGGGCGTTGGGACTTAGCAATACAGGATAAATGTGGTTTATCCCCTAAGTAGCAGTGAGACAGACCAGGGGAGACAAATTTCTACACAATATATTTCTATAGAAGTGAAAAGAGGATGCTCCTACCACCATCATTGACATTTTGTACAGTTTGAAAGCCTCATTTTGACTTCTTAAAGCTTCCCTTTTATTATTGTGGCTAAAAAGCTCAAGGATGTCCATAAAAGTTGTGTTAGCATCCTCAGGAGCTTCCTTATAGCTCAGACTGAGAGCAAATCTAGTTTGCACAAACATTTGATATGTTGATCTTATAAAGGCCAGCTCCAAACGATGAGCAGTAGTTATTATCATTTAACTAAGTTAACAGAGCTTGGCCTTAATGGACCTGGATTAAACCACCTGCAGTTTACTTTATTATTGAGTCTGATTATTGTAAAATTATTTTTTCAACCTTGTATTTGAAAAGCTTTAAATTAAGCATTAAAGCCCTAGTTTGGCTTGTATAACCATTAGGTAGTGAATGCAAAGTTCTTAACTGAACTGTTGATTCTGAACTACTTGGAGAACAACTTAATAAAGTAAAGAAAGGATATACTCAAATGAGTTTTTTCTGGGGGTTCATGTCTTCATAGATCGTCGGTGTGTGCTATTTAAGTCTTATTAATGACATATATAAAGAATTAATCAAAATCATTGTCTCCCAAGCTTAGAATAATGTTGACCTGCATCTCTGAGTACAAATGTCATCATTTATGGTAATGGTGACGGAATAGCGGTGGAGGTAATGACTTTTTCTCATTAAATGAGAGCATATTGACTGCTTAGCTGAGTACCAGGAGGATGCAGAGTCAGAGGAGTAGCGACTCAGCCAACTCCTCCCTGTACCGGAGTCTGTTCTGACAAATATATTCTTTGTTTGCTGCTGTGGGAGTGCGTGTCTGTCTCAGTCTGTGCCTGATTATGTCACAAACTGCCCCTCTTAGGCTGTTTGTTGATTCTCAGTGAAAGACCAGACTTTCTATTCCTATAAAGATCTCCCGTTTCCTCTCTCTTCACATTACTGGGAGAGATCTCGCCTCTGAACTGCAGAAACCACAAATCCAGTCACGCAGACCTATCTCTTTATCTGTGGCTTGCCTCTGACTTTATATGGCTCTATAAAGTACCTCAGAGCCTCTTCTGACTATATGCAAAGCAGCTTTGCCAACCTGCCATCAAGTGGTTTCATGACGCAGCCCTGCAACCATACATTGTATAATCAGGTGATTAAGCATTGCTTGTGACCTTCTGCAGTAGTCGAATGCTGCGTTCACACCAAACATATTCTGAGCATAAAAAACAGCTAATCTCGGCTAACTTGGGTCATTGAAGTCAGTGCGTGGAGTGAATTTTTGACGCCATTGTTTCGTTTTGCTCTTGTGAACAATATCAGATGCAATGAGGAGAGTGGAATTTATCAAAGCTAATTTGCTTTGATATATGGTAAAAATGTATTTTTAAGATGGATGCAGTCAGTTAATCAGGATTAACTACCTTTAATTACTATCTAGCTGTTCTGAGCAGTGGGCCCTCACCTGCTGCTGGATCTGTGGGATTTCCTGCTGCCATTCGTAGAGGCTTGAAGTGAATATAAGCATTTTTTAGGTGGTAAAACCTGCAAGAAACAAGCATATAAATCAGACATTTTTTCTGGCAAGTTGTGTTTTCTTATGTATATATTTATAAATCATTTCACCACAGTCCAGTGAAATATTTTAGTAGAGGGATCAGAGCAATCCCACTTTTCTTTGTATATGTAAAATATGGCATTTTATGTAAACCCAGTGCAGTATATAGACAGGAATATATATATATTCTAGCTTATTTCTGATGGTTTTATGCTGAAAGCTCTGCAGGAGCAGAGATCATGGTTGGGCCGGCATAGTTTGAATTTGATCGTTTCTGCTTCCGATTCTTTTAAGAGGAAAAATCATAAAAGTTAGCATGTTTTAAAACTGCTGTCTAACCTGAGTTTTGTCTGGATGAAATAGACTGAACTTGAATTATATTTGATTCATTCATCACAATTATTTTTAACCAGTTTATAAACCTATTAACTCTAGTATAGTTCTATTAATTTTCTTTTCACGCAGTTACATTTTCACATGGAGCTTTCTGTTTGAAAACATAATTAAAATCCTTTTACATATATCCAGTGCCTGATGCTGCTTCAGCTACAGTCATATTAGACGCCCATATACTAATAAATCCTACTCTAAGATGGTTTTATTTGGTTGTACCGTTGGTCAAAGTGGCTCCGCCTGCTCTAATTCATCAACAACTTTATTTCTAACCAGAATGTTTGAAGCGGTCATTTTAGTTTTGACCAATCATTAGAAGCTTAGCTCATTCACCCAATGAATAGAGGTCATAGGTCGACTTATCACAGCGCTGAAGGTGGGAGTTTACAATACGTCACTCTAAGTGCCAGAATTAACGTAACCATAAAGGCTGATTTATACTTCGAAACTAGGTCGTCTGTGTAGGTGTCGCAGTGAACACAGAGACGTCCAAGCCCCCTACGCAGACACTCTTCTGCACCTCTCCCAAATTGCAGGTGACCGTAGACAGTGCCGCAGACAGGAGGACTCTGATTGGTCAGATCTCCATCTGCACTACACTATGTGTCTCCTGTTTGGTACCTTACCGGCTTGTTTTGTTTGTATGACCGCGATTGTGGAAAATGACTCATGAATTTGGACCCGCTAGAAGAGCGAGGAGCGCAAGAACACTGCGACCCTTTTCCCACCTGGATCCCCGCTCTTTTTTGCTCTATTTCCTCATGTCCCTCAGTTGTCGGACAAACTTGCCCCCACTTCCTCATCGCCTCGGCCGTATCTAGACCCACAGCTAGTTCATGATTTTCCCCTTTAGTGTTGTGGCATGGAATAAACATAGCGCAGTCCGCGCTTCAATATTGAGCATAAATCAAAAATGTCTGCATCATACCTGCGACACACCGCTGCGGGAGTATAACAAGCTCTTAACAGTCAAGATGGCGGCCGCTGCAAAGTAACCGCACCGAATGAGCTCAATATATCCTATAATAAACCTAAATAACTGGCTGCTACACAGGCTTTTCTTCTTTTTAAAAGATGTTTTTGCTTCTGTGGTTATCTGATTGTTTCAACGTACCGGGTTAGTCCTGCCTTTAAAGTTTGGACTCTACTTGATGCTTTCCTGACTAAAAGGTTTTATTTTAATACTGGATATCTACTGATATCCAAATATACCATAGAGCAGCTAATATCGATGTCTCAAAGACTCTCAGCTTCACATTTTTTCTTTTTTTTTCAGCTAGATTTAGCTGCTTTGCTGTATTTATAATTTTTAATTTAAAGGATATCCATCTATCCAGCAAGGTAAAGATGTTTTTCCTCTATTTAGGCTCAATTTGAGGCTGACTGAGCTCTGTGAGGGTGTAGAACAGCTGGCTTATGTTCATGTTTTCTAGCAAGGTAATAGATGCTGCTCTTTACTGTATTGGTCCCTCATCTCACGACTAGTCTTGAACAGTCACATTCAGACGTGAATATACATCCCAGTTTAAAATCTCACCAGTGGAGTTTTCTGTAGCATTTGTTTTTTAAGAATATTCATTATTAGGTTTACAGAAAAACTCTCTGCAGGGCATTAGTCTGACACCCCAGCTCCTCCATGTCTGGAACATCTGATTGAAACGTGAGCCTTTAAGTCAGCTTATGGCCCAGACTTTTAATTTCACAGGCCATTCAGACAGCTGATGGAAAGAAAAGGAGTTTTCTTTCCATCTGTGACAGGAGGAACATTTGGAGCAGACAGCCTTTCAACACCAGGCTGTCATTATGAATCCAGTGTCAAACTCACAGCGGTCCTCTGGCTCAGGCTTACTGAGCTCACACTGGAACACGTGTTAAAGAGATGCTAGGTTCTGATGTTGACTTAGACTTATATATAATAGCATCAACAATAACAATGACAGAGGAGTATTTCTATTAAAATTAATATCTCTATCAGTGCAGTCAACATAGATTCTGTAGCAAAGGTTCATTTTCCCTCTGTGAAGATTCTCAGCCATCCAGGTCATGGTCAAGCTTGAGAAAACTTCAATCTGGGCACTGGACGTGAACTTTTCTGGAAGATGTTTCTTCTTTCATCTAAGAGGCTTCTTCAGTTCTAACTAGTGGCGTTTCCCTCAGAGAATTAAAGGACCTCAAACCTGATTTTCATGGTTGAAAATGGACTTTTTACAACAGGTGTGTTGATAAGTAAGGTTTCCCGCAATTTCCCTCAACTTGAAGGTGACTGCGTCAAGTTGACCTAACCTGACCTGACCTTGCATAACCTTACGCCAAACTTTAAGTTAAATAAAAATGTCCAACATTAGCATTCTCTAATGAAATTCACAGGGCCTTAATTCACCTCAGAAACTCAATATTGTTCTGTTGCTCCTAAATAGGGAAAATATTTACTTTTACTTTTTTATACAGGAATCCCTTTTTCTTGATGCTGATCTCCGCTTATTGGAAAATAAATATTATCATCTAATCCCCTCCTACTATCCAAAAAGGAGCAAAGGGGCTCTTATAGCTGCAAAGCGTAACTTACTCTAAACTAATCTGGGTATTGGGGGATCTGGTGATGCCTGTATCACTTCTGTAAAATAATCTTTAAAGGTGTCAAAATCTATGGTTTGTGGTTATGCTCCAAACTATTTTATCAACATTTCTATGTTGATAAAACCGTATCATTCAATACGACTCTGTGAAATAGATAGAGCAGGAACAAAACGAAAGCTTCCAGTACCTGATCTGTACTGGTAGCATGATCCGTACCATCAGCTCATTTAGCCCGCCGCAACCTGATATACATCCGGGTCTCCCTCGATTTGGCTTTATAAAAGAGTCCAAAACAAATTTTCTCTCCCCCCCCCAAAAAAAAAAAAAAAAAAAAAAAAAAAAAAAAAAAAAAAAGAAGCGCACTAAACTACACCGTGAAAAGGGTTTATTTTCTGAGAATTTAAATCCTTGTTGTTTTATCACTCGTATGTGCCCGATCCATCCCAGAAATTGGATCCTACGCTACTTCCAGGAGCTAGCTTTTTCTTTGTATTTATACATGTCTCGTCTTTTCCAGTTTTATTTTTGTCTCTTGTTTTAACCTTATAGTATATGATGCATAATCGACAGAAAGAAGCAACTAAAATTCAGATACACACAATGTAATCGCATTTTGCCGTACTGCTCTGGGGATGTCCTACTATTACGTCAGACTAGCAGTATAACAGAGAGAAAGTAAAAAAGATTACAATTGTCTGAGAAAAGTAATTAAATATTTTATATGTAGTTTAGTATTCTTTGGTGATTTAAGGATAGAATTACATACTTTTAGAATTCCACTATTTATGGCCTCCTGGATGACCAGGACTATTTCATTGAGAACCAGTCAACCAAGGGCTATCTATGGCATTTTAATACCGCCTCTTTCAGATTATTATCTTCAAACATGAGCTTTAGGCTGATTTGAATGAACATGTCAAAATAAATAGGTCATCAGTCAGTGATCCCCATATTCCACAGGATTCTATCAAAGAATGCATTAAAAATAAAGCACCATTTGCTGGTAATTTTAATAAATCCAGAAAATATTGTATCTAATCATTAGAAGCTGAATTTGGGACACTTGAGTGAGATATGTTCGACAAAACTTCTGATGAAAATATTCACAAGTTGCAAAAACTGCTTAACAAACTTAGTGATCTGTTACCAAGGTAATTCACTATTCATAGTACCAGACAGAATTATTATTGAAATAGTGTCCAACATAGCCGTCTTCTTGCCTTAAATTAAGGGAAATTTGATTTCTAAGCACAAATTTCAGCAATTAAGACAAAGGATGGGAAAATTAAATTTTATCCTGTAAAGATTAAATGTACTTTTCAAATGTTTTATCATAATTTATGTAAATCAGAAGTATCTTATGATGATAAACGCTCTTAGTAATTCCTTGAGAGACTACATCTTACTAAATTACCTGATGCTGTACTTAAGTTCGAGGCTCATATAACCTTGGAAGAATTAAAGGACGGGATTCAATCGTTGAACAGAGGTAGATCCTCAAGCCTGAACGTTCTACCCCCAGGATTTTACGAGACATTTTGCCCCCAACTCTGTAATTTTCTGTTAAATGTGTTACATTTTTTCTATCAATATGGCCCATTTTCAACCAGTGCCGATGTTGCAGTAGTCGCCCTTCAGCTGAAAAGGGGAAAACCACCGGACTGTTCTTCCAAAAACCCTTTGAGCCCTCTAAACTCTTAAATTAAGCTTTATCCTAAGGTGCTAGCTTCCCGTTTAGAACATTATCTGCCCTATCTGGTACATCATGACCAAACCGGGTTTATTAAATCCAGACTGGATTTGCAGACATATAATCGATTCTATTAAAGGCTCAGAAGATCAGAACGCCATCATTTCGTTAGCTGCCCAAAAAAGGCCTTTGACTTGCTAGAATGGAGCTAATTATGGTCTGCTGGAAACCTCCACATACACTATCAATGAGGGAAGGGCTTCTCGCTAACCGGGACATTGTACAATTTGAGCTCTCTATAACTTTCCTACATAATGCAAAAATCTCTAATCTTAGTTTTTGCTCTAAACTGATCTGTATTAGACTTGTTTATATATTCTGTCTTGATTATGATGGACATACTATAGAACAATTGACTTCTTTTAGTTATTTTAGTTGTATACCTATGGATGTTTATACTGCTATCTGTGTGGATGTTGTTATGATGCAGAAGATGGCGGTATAATAGCTGTGTATTTTTGTTCTCTTAAAATTACCTCTTTGTCGATGGATGTAAGGGCAAAGGGAAGTTGGGTTTGTTTGCTTGTTTTTTATTGTAAGGGTAAATTGGGGTTAGGGTTGGAAAAGAAATGTTGACAATAAGCAGAAAGTGTAATAAACTGATGGACAACCTACACATGTTAATAAAATAAAATAAGGGTCACAGAAAAACAACTTGACGTTGAACTACTGATCTTTTCCTTTTTTATACAGAGGAGTAGTGAGAGTTAGTACTCTGTTCACTTTATGATTATTCACTCAAGTCTGGCAGACCTAGATTTAAGTGTTTTTTGTTTCATCAAGAACAAGTAGTAAACGAGGCAGGGATCTGTTACAACATGATGTAAAAGGAAGAAAGGGAAAAAAGACTTCGTTATTCCTGCCCACAGGTGGCACCGCCCCCTTAGCGCAACGCCAATGTAGCTGGTAAAAGTCGAGGCTCTCATCATGAGTCCTGTGGAGTTTAATCATGTTGGCCCTACGCCGTCCTCTGCATGATATAATCTCAAGGTGTCACAGGTGGAGTACTGTGCATGTCGTTAATTCAGTTTTAAAACCCTCTGCACGAACAGATGGCTGTGCAAATGCTCCAGCGGATTCTTCCTAGCTAGTATTCGGTGGCTTCTTCTTCTGGTGAACTGAAAATAAAATTAGGAATCAAAGATTATTTGAATGGTTCTAAGAGAATTGAAATTTTAGAACCAGTTTTAATTGATTCTTGGAACCCATCTATACCTATTAGGCTGGGAAAAACTACATTAGACTATGACTTTCCAAAGAGGTCATGTTTTTGGTCGTGTTTGTTGTTTGGTTGGTTTGTTATCAGAATTACTTAATAAGTTTTGAACAGATTTTAATGAAATTTTTACAAGGAACAATTAAGTAAATTTTGGTGATGATCCATATCATACGGTGCAAATGTTGCTGCTTGGCAGAGGTCAGCGCTCTCCAGGATCTTTGCTTATTCAGTGTCTATGGCTTTTTTTATTTTTATTTTTTTATCCATTCTTTTGGGGGGTTTTTACGGCACTAGTGGCTCGTTTTTTGGGGAGTAGGCTGACAGGAAAGGGGTTATGAGAGAAGAGGAGAGACATGCAGGAAAGGACCACAGGTTGGATTCAAATCCAGGTCGACTGCATCAAGGACTAATCCTCCGTACATGGATCATCTGCACTAACCACTGCGCTACAAAATCACACCCCATGGCTTTTGATGTTAAAGCAATACAGTCATATATTTAATCCACATCGGTGCGTTTGCACCCTTAGCTCCTCCCACCTTCATTTGTTAGAAATCTGTACATCTCATAGATCCATGCTGGAAATTGTCAGATATTCTTAGAGTAAATGTAGAGCTGTTAGCTCTAGTTTACCAGATTTATCTTTAAAACATCTGAGAACATTTATTTTTCCCTGGTTTAGTGAAGTCATCACTAAAACGCTTTAGGGTACGTCTGTCTTTCCCGTGTGAGACCTTGTTATAAACTTGTCTTAACCTGTTAACTGTCAGGTCTAATGTGTTGCCTCTTTCTAATGTCAGCCATTACCACAGTTTCATATGACAGTAGGGCGAATTAATCGGATTACCGTAATCGATTATTGAAATAATCATCAACTATTTTAGTAATCATTAAACACTTACCGGCGTATAAAGACTTTTAAACATGTATTTTACTGACAGAGCGACTCACTTAGAGCAGCAATTGTACAAAACTTGTAAAAAATAAACTCTGTCAGTATTCCCTATCCAGATCTCCTCAAGTGGAAAAGTTTCTGTTTCACTTGGTTTAATTTCACAAAAAATCTTCTTAATGGAACCTTTGGCTATCAGATTATTAATAAAAAAAAAAGCAAAAAAAATATCGACAGATTAATCGATTTGCTAAATAATGGGTTAGTTGCAGCCCTATATGGCTGGCTTGACCCTTCCAGGGGTTAAAGAACAGCAGCTGGTTGGATTTATGCTTTTTTAGGCATTTCAAAATAGTTTTGGGTGATTTTGGTCACTTCACAAAAACACCAACAACTAGTAGAGATTTTGAGCCTACATCCTCTATAGATCATTCCTGCTAAACTATCCTCTGGTAAGTGCTGATCAGGAGGAAAATCTTAGTCTCAATAGTCAGTTTGTGTCAAAAATAATAAACTAACTTTGACACTGCAGGTTATAAATGAATTTTAAATTTTGCGTTTAAAGCATAATGTGGTCAGTTGGATAACGATAATCAGGAAATGTTTCTTTTAATCTGTTCAGAGTTAAAATGGTGGAAAACAAAACAAAAATAACACAGAAAGCGGCTAAAAGAAATGCGATGGCCTTTCTTCTGATATATTTAAACTTTTATGAGGAAATGTGTTTATTTAATGGAATATTTATAAGTAATTTGTATATAATATATATTTTTAATGATGAAAAAATTCCCAATACCATGATGCCCCCTCCTTGGTAAAGTCACAGCCGTTTTGATAAACTCTAAGCCATTCTGACTCTCCCACAGTTATTCATAATAGACGGTAGTTTTTCTTTTCTTCATTTTCTTCCAGGATCCTGTTTCCATTTCAAGCACAAAGACATTATTTTAACCGAGCAGCGTTTCTTTTTTCTGCACTTGTTGAAATATTTTCCTCTCTTCAATTAGTGCTTAAACAAAAGCTCACTTTCCTCAGAACGATATCAGGAACAACCAGATTTTCAGAGTAGAAGAAATGAACCTCGCATGCAACACTTCTCACCTTCATCCAAGCACCTCCCTTTTGAAACATGAGTCTTCACAAAATGAAGGACCTTTGTAACTAAACTCTACATTATTTGTTTTTCTAATTTCTTGTAGGTAATTACTCTACTACAGCTTCTAATCCATTAAATATAATGTAGGAATATACTATATATTAAGAAAGAGTCATGGTTAATTGACTTAAACACTATTTTACTTGTAATTTAACTGACCCAGCATTAAAATTATATTTTTAAGGGAGATTTTAGAGTAAATATTTCATATTTTGTCTATTTTATATTATTCTGTCCATGGTATAATGCTCATACCTTCAATTTAGCTCTGGTGGGACGGTGACGTGCCTCTGTGCTCCCACACTCATCTGTAGTACGGTCACAGGCTAATAGAGAATCACAAACAAGCAAGATGACATAAGTTCCCTCTTTTAAACTCAAGCCCAGGCCACACACATGCATGCACACAGGAATCTGGGATGAAAGCTTTAAGGTGTTTGGTAGTCAGCCCTGATCCCTGTTAATGCTGCAAGTTTCTGGCTGTTCTTTTTTGCTTGCCGTTTTCCCTGTAGGGGCTCTCAGCTCTGAGCGCCAGAAAACAAAAAAAAACAGAATGTGCAGACATGCTCACAAAGGTGGAAGCAGCATCTCTTCCACAGATCTCTTCTCTAAACCCCTAAAAGGCAGAAATCTAAGGGGAAAAAATAAGCATGCATGTGTGATCCAAAGCCAGACTTGAAGTCAAAGCCAACTCTGCAGCTCTCGTGTTTTTAAATCCCAACAAAGCTCAGCTATCTGTGTTCTCCTCCAGAAATGGGGATGTTACTGAACAGCTTGGATGACTCAGCTTTGCCTCTCTGTCTTTTCTAGTTCATAATAGAAGATATGAAGCAGCAGCAAACCAACAAGCACAGCAACCTGCACCGTGAGGACCAGCACATCACTGTGGAAGAGCTGTGGAAGGGCTGGAAGACCTCTGAGGGTAATTCTATTAGGAGAAAATACATGTTACATCTTCTGAGTAGAAATGTACTGTTCCATTTTTAAAAGATTGTCCAATCTGGTACTAATAGTTCACATCATCAGCAAACAGAATATTATTCACTGAGATAAAGTACCTGATAACAATATTCTGTTTGGAAACACTGCTTGATTCCTTTACAGGACATCAAATAGCATGGGTATGTGGTTTTTTTATCAAGGTAAACAGCAGCTGAGATGTGATCGGAGTCACTCACTCTGGTATTTTCCCTGCAATTCAAGCTTAACCTGTTGGATTTGTTTGTTTTTCATTGACACTGATGGCATCCTTTGTTAGTAAGGGTGGCATGTAGCACTCTGTGTTTAATAGCCATGTGAGCATTCCCACAACTATTGTTAGAGTAATGTGCGGTTTGACTAGCTTCCCTCTTCCCACCATGTCTGGCTTATCTACTTTTTGCTTTCCTCTCCTAGTTTCCTTTGTCCTTGCTGGTTTTCTTTCTACTGTAATTTCCTTCTTCCTTTTCTCATATTTTCTTAATGTTATTTCCTAGTGTGAATTCATTCTTTTCTTCCACGCTACATTTCAGGTGTCTTTCCTTCTTTACTTTTGATTTTTCATATTTTTATCCCTTCCTTCCTTCCTTCCTTCCTTCCTTCCTTCCTTCCTTCCTTCCTTCCTTCCTTCCTTCCTTCCTTCAATATTTTTTACAATTATTGTACTTTCCCTTGATTTGAACTTGTAACTAATCCAGAAGAATAAAATAATCTACGTTTAAAAAAAACAAAAAAAAAAACAACCCTAATTTTTCTGATATCTATATCTATCTTATTTTAAGGCACCAAATGACATGTTTTATTGGCAGCTCATCTTGTTCACCTTCCCAATTCAAAAACAAAAAACACATTAACTTTGCTAATTGCTAATTTTAGATCATTTTTGCAATATTTCTTCTTTTCTTCCTTGTATCCTTCCTCCTCCTCTCCACCTTTCTTCCATCCTGCCTTTTATCCATCCTTCCTAGCAGGTCTTTGTTTCTCCTGGTTCCACATCTAATCCCAATCATTTTTATAAGGTCTGTTAGGATCTTTAAGCATATTTTCTCACTACTGGTTTCTCTCTTTGACCCATTCCCGCTCAAGAAAACTCAGTCCATCGCCAAATTTATCCCAGATTTTGAAGAAGAAGTTGCCTTGGGAGGATGTTTTGATCATGCTTGCATTGCATGGCATTAACCTGGGGCAGAACTGTGGATAAAACCTCCAACCCCAGTCTTAATTTTGTCAGACAGCATTGGCGTCTTTGAGGCCAATTTAAAAATTATCCTAAAATCTTTGCCATGAGGCGCTAATGTTCGTCTGTGGTCAATTAGAGCAAACTCTGCTATGATGGCTGCAGGGTGACAGTCCTGCAGCTTGCTGGACTTAAGTTTATTTAAACTTTCCCCTTTAAGTTTTCAGTGACCTCATAATAAAGTTAAATACCCCTAATTTTACATGTAAAACTGTGTTAATAATTGCAGACTTTTCTTTAAAAGTAACAAACACAAAATGACAGCAGGAGAAACATCCGTCGCTGATTTATATCAGTCTAATAATATGATCATTAATCTTTCTGGGCTTTATTTGGGATTATTTATACAGGAAAAAAGTAAATAAATAAAATAAATTACAATAATACAACAATGTGAATAGTAAGAACTCGAACACAACACCACAGATTTTCTTTGGAATTTAGAGCAAAACTACAATTTTCTTTTTGCTGAAGCAACTCTTTATGTTGGGTTAAATGAATCCTGATCACTGAGGCCAAAAGGTTTTGGTTCTAAACAAACAGCTGGTTTCATCTGCTGTCATAAAAACAACCTTGTTCCATTTAGAGAAAATGACACCAGAGCATAAGCTGTCGCTACCGTGTCCCACTGTGTTTATGGTGTTTTCTTAATACGCAGCAGTGCTCACATTGTCATCACCCTTTTATTCTGTTGTAGTCTTAAGCTTTAAACTAAACGGTAACTTTATTTTTATGTCATTATCTTGTTGTTTTAATCTGATTTACTGACCACTTTATCTGTAACTTTACAAAAAAAATGCTTGTTGAACTCAATTTCATCACAACTAAGGCTGAAAAAACGAATTAATTGATAATCATTATTGGTGATTGAAGCTGACAGAGGAGGTAAATGTGAACATGAGGCTGCATCGGGGATCCAATCCCTTCCTGTTTGCTGTGATGATGGTTGACGGACAAAATGCAGGAAACTGCTTGGATTAGGATGTTTACAGATGATATTGTGATCTGTGAGGAGAACAGGAAACAGGTAGAGGAGCATCTAGAGAGATGGAGATTTGAACTGAAAAGACGAGGAATGAAGGCTGGCGAGACAGAAGGCGTGTTTAAGATTGAGAGCAACCGAAGTGAAACCATGACGTCATAAAGAAACAGAAGTAAAGGCTGAGCAACATATATAAAGACTCTAAAACACCCAAAACTGTAAGCCAGGCCTATACTAACAGAACACATGTATGGAAGATTAAAAATATTCAATGTGTTCACAAACTCTCCATCCAGAACTACTTATGAGCATTAAACTCACTTTCTTTCAATTAATTAATCAACTTTTTTTAAGCTGAAAAAATTGTGTATTGATTTATGTCTAACTACTTATAAATTACATAAATTAGGGCTTATTAAAATTATTAAAAGCCGTGGTTATAATAAAAACTGGAAGTATTAATCCAAGGATAAAGGATAAAAATTAAGATACTCTTAGTAAAAAGTCTCTCTTCAAATGTTATTGGACGATATCTGCTTTAATATGGCGCTCTATTCTTTGTCAGTCTAATTTATTTACTAAAAGACAGTTAATAAAGCATTTTCATCATAGTTTTATCGGCAAATATCTTTTTTTGGTTTAAACTTTTTTTAATTTTTCAATTATGAATAATAGTTTGTTTAACGTTTCCCTTAAGGGATTATTTATTCATTTGTTTTTGTTTTTTTATATCAGTGCTGTTCCTTATTTTATTTGAATGATTTTGTAATGATTTTTAAGCAGCTGTTCCCTGACTGATACTTCTGATCCAACCTGCCTGCAGACTGTTGCTTTAGCTGAAGGATGCAAAAAAGCAAAAGTCAGCTGAACTTTAATTCTGGTAATCGTCATTTGTGTGCCAAAGAAGAGTAAATATTGAAATTAGATCAAAAGGTGTGTAAAACCAATTATTTGTCTAAGGTTGTGCACTCGTATGTGACAAGGTTACCGCATGTCTTGTTTATCTTTTTGTTGCCTAAAAGATCAGCTGATTTACCCGGATTAAATATCATAAAAAATAAATTCCCCAAATCATCAGGTGTTTAAACAGAGGTGTGTGCTCTCCTGAAAGTCGATTTATCAGAAGTGTTCTCTGTCTCTCTTCCCTCATACCAACCAGTCCACAACTGGACCATGGAGGACACGGTGCAGTGGTTGAAGGAGTCGGTGGAGCTGCCGCAGTACGAGAAGAACTTCCGGGACTTCAGAGTCACGGGGAACACGTTACCTCGGTCAGTACCGCCTGGAGCAACTGGTCTGTCATCCCTGCTCTGTTTCAGTGACCCTCAGACAACAACAAAAAATAAATACTTTAGGATATTTAGGTTTGATTTTTGCTGCCTTGGATCCAGTGTGAACATTAGCGTTGGTGATTTGTAGCCTGTACTCTGCTGCCATCTGCTGGTTAGAAAAATGCAACACAGGAAAAATGTTAGAGATGTGAGGAATTACACATTCCTCATAGTTTGAAAATTTCTGACATTCAGTACATGCAGCACAATCCTTCCCACTTCTTCATAAAAGAATTCACTCAATCATAAGTTTCAACCTTCAATCTAGTGTGGCGTGGATGAAGTTGTTATTTAAAGGCTGTCGTTAAATAAACGTCAGCAGGACATGTGCAACGTGAGCCGCCACAGACTGCATGTACTGAGGGAGGAACTGTAACAGGGCCGAGGTGGCGGGTTAATGAGGGGCTCTGATATTTCTGCAGTGAGCTGACTCATGAAGTGATGTCATAACCAGAGCGTGGTCTGAGATACTCCAGCCGCTGATGGCCCGTCCACCTGTTGTTGGTCCAGTGTGTCTGTACAGAATGTTAAACATCCCCTCCCATGATTTACAGCTGGATTCAGACTAAAGAGAGATATGAAATCCATCACATTTTGATGATAAACCATGCTCTCTGCGTTTCAGAATAGCGGCGAACGAACCGTCGTTTATGTCGATGCAGTTGAAGATATTGGATCAGCGGCATAAACAAAAGCTAAACCTGAAGGCGCTCGACGCGGTGCTGTTTGGGCCTCCTCTCCGTAAGTACGGCTAAGCTTTGAAGGCAGCGGAGCACGGCGGTTTTCATCTCCGCTCACTCCTCCGTCTCCTGCAGGTCAGCAGCACAACTGGGTGAAAGACTTTGTCCTGATGGTTTCCATTGTGATCGGTGTGGGAGGCTGCTGGTTCGCCTACATCCAGAACAAGTCCAGTAAGGTGCACATTTCTCAGATGATGAAGGATCTGGAGAGCCTTCAGAACGCTGAGCAGAGCTTGATGGAGCTGCAGAGTCGGTAAGAAGACAAAGCAGACCAGATAGTGGGACACGATTATATGTATATTTTCATAACCATTAAATCGTTTAGACTTCTGTGGATTTTATTGGGATGTTATGACACACCAACGCAAAGTAGTAAATTTATGAAATGTGGAAGAAGAGGACACATAAGTTGTAGTTGATAAATATTCACTCTCATTCACTTTACTTCCAAAGTGTATGTGTAATTTCACCTCAGGATAAATCCAGCCTTCCATCGAAAAGTAGAGAACAAACCAGCATCCTAAAGACCAAATAGCAGACAGGTTTGGCTGAAGGTTGCATAAAAAAATAATGCCAATAAAGCAATGACTGTGTTAAAACTCTGTCCTGACCCCTAAAGAGAGCATTATATAGGGATTCCAAACATTTTATGTGCGTTTCAGGAGTAGTGGAATCAAAATTTTTCACTACAGAAAAGTAGTGTACATTTATGGTAATTAGATGAGCAGATATATCCCAGAGTGCTCTGCAAGAGCTAGCCACACAAAGCATCATAGGATTTGTTTTAGGTGTGAGAGGGAACAAAGATGGCGCAGGCACTGTGCAGGGAGCCGGAGTCGCATGACCAAAGGGAGCGAAAAGTAGTGTTAACTCAGTTCACTATAAAGGATTAAGGCAATATCCCATCATTTCTCACATCATCCACCTAAAAAGACAAGAGCGTTATTCAGAGAAGCAGCCAAGAAACTATTAGTAACTCTGGAGGAGCTGTCGATCAGCAGCTCAGGTGGGAGAATCTCTCAACAGAACAGCTGCTAGCTGCTATATAAAGCTGTAGAATATATTTCATTGAATTCGTCATCACAGTATCAATGTGTGCAATATCTCAATTCTAAAGTACTGTTTTCAAGAAATATTTGGAAGGAAGTTCAAGGTCAAACACCATGCATGAAAACTTTCCAAAGGTTTTCCTTTATGCTCATTGCATGTTAAGGGGCTGAGATGCTAAGGCTCACAAAGACCATTGAAGCCAAGGGATATCTTTATCTCTATATCCAGCAGTAGTATCATAGTTACATTACCTTCATTGAACACTGGTAGGGAGAAAGAAATAAGAAGCCCTGAAGCAAATAGGTGGAGGGAGGTTGGAGGCTTTTTCAATACTGGTACTGCCTTTTTTCAGCCCTGATCAGGAGTAGGTTCAATCAAGACATAACAAAACATTTTGAAAACTGGTGGGGTGGAGTAGAGCCTGGCCAAATGGAGCTGGTGGAAAAGGGGCATATCAGTACACATCATGGTCCAGTTAAACACAGAGGGGTCAGTGTTACGTAGGGTTGTCACAATACTAAAAATCCAAACTTGAAAGCAGAGAACATAAAGTTATGGGTTGAACTAACAAAAACTGCAGAATGGGAGAATAGAGATTTAATGATGTAAAGTGGTCCCCTTGTCCTTCAGCACTCTAACCCTCTAGCAGCATAATTATACAGATAGCTCAGGATAACTTGAATTTAACTAAATCAGTATGTATCCCTGTGATGGATTGGCGACCTGTCCAGGGTGTGCCCCGCCTTTCGCCCGTAGACAGCTGGAGGTAGGCACCAGCAACCCTCGTGACCCCCCTTGGGATTAAGCGTGTCAGATAATGGATGGATGGATGGATAGTATGTATACAGATTCAGTGTTTGGGTATCAATACCTAACACTAGTGTTATCTTGTTTCAATGTTTATGTTCAGCAAAAACAGGAAGTTAGTAGGGTTGTAGGGTTGAGGTAATACCTTTTATCGATGTTTGTGTTCAAATAGTCCAGGCTGTGGCTAACAGATTACCATAGACACCCTCCATATAATCCAACAGAGCTTGAGTTTGTTTTACAGGAAGGACAGGATATGAATTTCATAACCTAAATGCAGAAACTGCAGTACAAGGTGGTTATATAGGGATATTTCTTAGGGGCAAACCTATGTCGCACGTTTCTGGTTTATATTTGTTACAAATATGAAAGCCGTTTGTTATTTTCTTTTTTTTTTTCACAGTAAAGCATGATAGTATGTGTGTCTTTAACATAAAACACATTAAAGTGGAAAAAAGTAAAGTTTGTTGAGATCTTTTAGAAGGCCTTTCTGCTTGTCTTCCAGGCTGGAAAAAGCTCAGGAGGAGAACCGGACCGTCGCCGTGGAGAAAGAGAACCTTGAGCAGAAGATGAGGGACGAGATCATCGATGCCAAGAAGGAGGCTCACCGGCTGCGAGAACTGCGAGAGGGTGCAGAGTGCGAGCTAAGCCGGCTCAAATATGCAGAAGAGGAGCTCGTGCAGGTGAAAGCATCCTGAAGGGTTACAGTCCCATAGCTTCATTATCAGTGAAAAAAAAAGAGAAAATGGCTTAGGACGTTTAGTTCAATACACCATAAATGTGTGGAAACATGACTTATTGCATATGGAAATGACTATTTAATTCACTTGATATGGTTTGCATATTCTTCACTATCTTTTGAATGATGCATTTAATTTCAAATCGGGGGAAAGTCTTGAATCTGGGACAGAGCTTAATATAGATGTAAATGTATTCATCACTGCCTGAACCAACCAAAATTGAAAAGATTAGTTTTATATTTTCTGCTTTAAACTTTCATTTCATTTGCAGAAATACCTGCTTAGCATATTTATTCACCTTTTATGAGGAACTAAAGCAGGGAAGTGTCTCAGAGTGTCTCAGTCCATCAGCTCTGTCCTTGGATTGGATTCAGGATTGATTTTTCACTAATCGCGTCAGAACATTTAAACCGTTTGGGATTTACCAAACAATGACCTCTGCTGCGTTTTACATGCATTTCCCTGTAAAGTCAAGCCTAACGTATCATGTTCCAGGTCCGAAAGGCTCTGAAGCGGGCGGAGAAGGAGATGCAGTCCGAGCGTTCGGTCCCTGAGGCCCTGCAGAAATGGCTGCAGCTCACACACGAGGTGGAAGTCCAGTACTACAACATCAAGAAACAGAGCGCAGAGTTTCAACTTTACGTCGCCAAAGACGAGGTGATCTATCCGCTTTTAAACTGCCTCTGGCAGCACAGATTAAAGTCATTTTGGGCATCTGTATCTCATCAGTTCAAAGAGATTTGCTCCTAATTTGACAAACTATTCAGTTTATCTGCTGTGAAAGGTTTGCAACAATCCTAATTTATTTACATTTAATAGCATTGAGTCCCGACACAATGCTCAAGGCGCTTTACAGTCAATTCAATCCAGTTTGGTTAAAAACAAGTTATCTAAGGCAGTGTTTCCCAACTGGGGATACGCATACCCCTAGTGGTCCGCGAGTGTATTGCAAAGGGTACTTGAAAATATTTTATTTCTTAGGTTGTAAAGAAAAAAAATAGGGCTGGGATTTGTTTTTATGTTGCTTTTTAAATTTGAGATAGAAAGCATAAAATTACAAAAGATAAATCCTCAAATTAAGATAGATAGATGGATATTCTATCTATAAAAAGGATCAAAAATGCAAAATTAGATAAAAAAAATAAAAAACCCAGCCCTTCAAGAGGCCTTAAAATGTCTAATGGCAGCCGGGACAAAAAATCTGCTTCTCACAGAGATCAATCTTTAAATAGTCTTTATTTCAGTTATTGTACGTTCCACTTTTGGACAATCATCAATATTTTTGACTGAGAGGGGTTACTCATGGTAAGACAAAATGCCCAAAAGGGTACACAAGTCTAAAAAGGTTGAGAACCACTAATCTAAGAAAACCCAGGAGGTTGGATTCAATTTCTAGAGGAGTAAGTTTCTTTTACTGGTCTGTTTAATCTCTTTCTCCTAATGTATCACTAACATTCCCTCGAGTTGAAGCTAACTGAACGGTGAACAGAGCTATCAGAGAGCTATCCTGATCAGAGTTCATGGTTCTAGGAGCTACTTTTACTTCCTCAGGTCCTTAAAATAGCAAAACGGACCCAAATCATAACGCTGACGCTGTCTTATTCTGTTTGCTCCAATATTTTAGTAAAATGCTGCAGTTCCAATTCTTCGCTCTGTTGCTCCTCTGGATATTTTCCCAGAAGTCTTTGGGTTATTTAAGTCAGCAGGAGTTTTGGTCTCAGTTCTCACATAAAAACTGCTTTTGCTCAGTTTCTTTCTCTCTGTAGATCCATGAACACTGAAGGCATAAGGCACTAGGTTCAATGTAGCCCAAAAGGCTGAGTAAAGACACTACAAACTGTAGCGCATCTGTTGCTTCTAAATATGTTATATATTATTGATGTCTGTCTAGTTCTATGATGATAAAACCTTCACCTCTGTAATGAGTTAAATCATATTCCAAAAAAACCTTCTCTCTATAATCCTGTTGCTTTTAACAGCATTTTTTATTCTGTTCATCTTGTTTCTGTTATTTTGAGGGTTAACAGGTTTCTGCTGGTTGGGAATGAAATAAGTTGAAACCCAATAATTGCTGTTGTTTATGGCAGCCTTTAGCCGCTGTAGAAAGGTCAGTAATTTGGTCTAAATGTGTTTCTTTTTTTCATTTCCTCTTGTTTCAGGCAGAGAAAATAAAAAAGAAAAGAGGTTCTGTGTTTGGAACCCTTCATGTTGCTCACAGCTCATCCCTGGATGAGGTGGACCACAAGATACTGGAAGCAAAGTAAGAGACACACCTACTTCCTGTGGGAAGTCTTCAATATATCTGATCAGGATCATTTATTGTAACCCAACTCTATCAGCAAAGCCTGAGGTTTGTTTGTGTAGATGCGAACAATGCAGATTAATGGGGCAGAACAAAACCCTCTCTTCCAAATGCCTAAATCAAACATCACAGCTGTTCTGTAAAGGAGAACATTCCATCTCTAGACATCCAAATGTTTCCCAAAAATGTGAATTGAAAAGGGAAACTTTAGATTTTTAGATGTAAACAACTTAAACTCTCAAAACCCGCCCGTTTTAAAGCGTTTACAAATAATAGCTCAGAATGCATGAAAGTTACACTGGTAAAATGTTTACCAATATAGACATGTTAGACATCGTTTCTAGATTCTCCACAGTTCAACCTAGTTCATTTTATGGACATAGAGAGCACCAAAGCACAATTATAGCAGCATGTCGAAATGTAGCATGACAGACCAGCTACAACAAGCAAGAATGTCTTTATTACTGCTGTTCAAAGAAATACTTTTCGAGAGAATAAAAAAAAAAAACAACTTTGAGTCATGTTTGAACTGATGCAGCTTGGTCGTTTTACTCACCCAATTTTCATGTATATATTCAGAAAATTAGAAGGTGTCAGCTTTCAAATCATGTATCACACATGTAATTTTGGCTTACAGTTCCTCAGTTATTTGCTTTTCCATTTGCGTATGCAAAATAGGCAAATTTCCCAGAAATTAGGTAAACATTAAGAGGTTAAAAAAGCACGTATCCTTTGAACCCCAGGTTGTTTCTAACATGTCTGTAAAGTGCCTGGTTCTGTCATAAAACGAGACATATGGACCCAGTATTCAAGGTGAGACAGCCAGTAGGAAAGTTCAAAACGTTAATTAACACAAAAACAAACAGACAGAACTGAAGTGCAGGGCTGTGGAACTGCAACCACAGTGACTGCAGGGGCTGGGCGCAACCCATCACTGATTCTGTAGGGAGAAACCCAGGTAAGTGACCATGATCATCTGACAGCATAGGATTATCAGAGTGAGTCACTTACCTGGTTTAAAAGTTCAGTCCATTCTCTGCGTACAAGGCAGGGTCCATCCGATGGACTGAGATCCAGGAGTCCTCAGCTCGCCAAAGGGTTAGGATCCACACAGGAAAAGACAGAAACAGGGTTCCAGGAATCCACAGAGCGTTCAGGCCGGGTCCAGAAGCGTGCCCACACAGACACGCACAGATGCAGATAAGCACGCTCAGAAACAGACGAGCAGGCTCAGTGGTTGAGAGAACAGAGACGAGACGTTGTTACAGGATTTCTGCAGGACTTCAAACTGGTCTCCTCATAGGAGCCATACTTACGGGAATAAAACCGACCCTCACCGTGTTTCAAACCAAAACCCTGAGGGCACCACGGAGAAGGGCCAGAACAGGATCAGAAGACGAGACAAGCACGAAACTTCTCAACCCACTTTCTGCCAGGAACCAGGACATGAATCAGGGAATAAACTAAAATTACCCCAAAAAAAACCAAACAGAAAACAAATAATGATCTGGCCCCGATCGCTCAGGCTGAACCGAATATAAAGGACTTAATGCAGGTGGATGAGATAAGTGATAATTGGAAAACCAGGAAGAGATAGGGGCAGGTTAGTGAAATGAACAATTAAGCTGAGCCATCAGGGCAGATCATTTTATTCACAGTGCCATGAGGTTTTGGCAGCTTTGGTGACACCTTTAAAGCCCTCTTGTTTCTCTTGTAGAAATACCAGTTTATGGTCCATTTAATCACCAACCACTGGTTTGCAAATTAGACCATGCCTTCTGGATGAGGTTATTTAGAGATCTTTTGATTTCTAGGTTCAAAGAATGGCTCAGTTCTTCAAACAGCAAAGGAAAAGACAGGGAAACATGAAAGTGGAGTGTTCAGAGTGGCTCCTTGTTAGGCTTAGGGTTCAGTATTAGAAGGACGAATCTGTGCCACAAAAACAAAACAACCGCTTCCTCTTTAGTGCATCTTAGAGTGGGATCTTTGCTGGTTTTTGTGCTAAGGGCTCCTCTTCCGTTCTTTGTATCTTTGCAGGAAAAGTCTGTCAGAAGTGACAGCATGCCTGAGGGAGCGGCTCCACCGCTGGCACCAGATAGAGAAGCTCTGTGGCTTCCCCGTCGTCAATAATTCAGGTCTGCCCAGCCTGACGGCCAGCCTCTACTCAGACCACAGCTGGGTGGTCATGCCCCGCGTCTCTGTCCCTCCGTACCCCATCGCGGGCGGGGTTGACGACCTGGACGAGGACACGCCTCCCATCATTCCACAGTTCTCCAGTGAGAACGCCTCCATTTATTTAATATTATCTCAGCTATATCCTGTGCTCCACAACCACCTCCAATCTTTTGATTTTTTGTTTGTAATTCACCAGCAGCCACATTGATCCGGCCGCCGCTGACCCGAAACAGCAGCCTGTGCCGCTCCCGTCGAAGCGTCCTGAGCCAGCAGTCCTCGCTGATGTCCCCGGACCCGGACCTGCTATCCATGGCCGGCTCGTCCCTCTCCTATCGCCCCGACGCAGACGAAGAACAGTTAATGTTCAGCGTGGATAGGAGGGGGTATGTAGCGGTGGCCAGAACGGCGTGGAATGGTTTTACAGTTTGGACTAACAGGTGTTTGATTCAGACACGGGGGGTCACAGAGTTTGTTCATCGATCTGGTTTCTACTCCAGTTTCCTCTGAAAGATGAACTAAATTAATAAAACAGCTCGGTTGTTATCCTCCTGTCAGCATTATCTACTAATCTAAGCCTGCAAGGTTCAATCAGCTCATTATTTATTTATTTTCACCAACAGATTTTACCCAAATTTAAAGATTTACGTACATTTATTAAATATATTTAAAAAAAATCAACATTTACTTTAAAAAAAAAAAGTCATTTTAACACAAATCTTAATGAAATAAAATTGACTTGGTGCATATTCATTTGTACAATAAAGCTTATTTCTAAAAGAAAATTTTATTTTTGAAAGAAGCAAAGGTGATGTCATTTTAAACTGAAGATTGGAGATATAATAGATAGTACAATAAATAAAAGATACACATTTTAAAAATTATTTCCAAAGCAAAAAATATAATTTTACTGTCAAATATTGTTTTGTTTGGTAATCAGAGGGAGAAAAAAATGTCTCTCAAAAACGTATTTCTCTGTCAAAACCTTAGTCTTTGATCTCGATTCAGGATTTTTCTCTCGATGTAAAAAACGTGATATGGGTCGACCTGTGTTCCTATTGGCCAGCCTCAACAGAATAGACAGCTGATTGGTGATTATAGCTCCATTTACACTATTCCCTGAAAACCGATCCTTGCCAAGCTTGGATCAGTTTAACCGTGCTGAATTTGGATCGGTTAACCGTGCCGAGCTTGGATCGGTTAACTGTGCCGAATTTGGATCAGTTAACCCCGAATATGGATCAGTTAACCGTGCAGAGCTTGGATCAGTTTAACCGTGCCGAGGTTGGATCGGTTAACCGTGCCGAGCTTGAATCGGTTAACCGTGCCGAGTTGGGGTTCCTTATGACCATTCACACATCACACTAGCACGGTTCCTTCCCTCCTAGTGGTGATCTATGGTACTACTGCTCTCTAGAAGTAAATAAGCAAACCAACATGGCGGCACCCGTATCATTCAGGAAGTTTGCAGAGAGTCATGCAAAAAAGGCAGCCTTTGGTGAATTTAGTTGACAGAGTCAGCTTTTGGGAATACGAAAAACAATGGTCTAATTAGGGTTCACAGACGCAGGAAGCGACAGATGCTGAGGTTCATCACACTGCTAAGCAGAATCATTAATTGGAATCGTGTGGCACGGTAGGGAAGCTAGTATTTTAATGAATGTCTGAAGTTTCATAATTACGGAGGCTGACTGTAAGGAGACAACGCGGTCTGCTCATGCGATCTGTTATCTGAGAACCGAGTCTGAACTGAACCGCGCCGAGCCCTACTGATGAACTAGTATCATGTTAGTGCGGTTCGGTTGTGTCTGGCACAGTCCGGATCAGTTTGCTTGTCATTTACACTTAACAGTTATCTCGGTTAAGGTGCTGGAACCGATTTTGTCACGGTTTGGTAGGAACGTTCCGGTTGGGCCGCTCCTCGCCTGGAATGTGGACCATAGCTTAATGCTGTACTGTGTTTCTAAGTGTTTTAATGTCTATTTTCCACCTAATGTCACCAATCAGCAGCTATTCTGTTGAGACTGGCCAATAGGAACACAGGTCGATCCATGACACGTTTTTCACATTGAAAAATCCTGAATCGACAGCAAAGACTTAGGTTTTTTTAAGACAGACGAGAAAAAAAAATAGTTGAGAAAGTATCTATTTTTAAAAGGAATTTTTTTCACAAAAACATTACAAAATTAAGAACTATTTAAGATTACAATTATATTTTAAGAGAGATTCTTTCCCCTGGAGATAATTTTCCAAATTTTAATTTATCATTTATTTATCCTATCACTAAATATTTTCTCTTAAAGATTTTTCTTCAGCCTCAAATAGCATCAGTTTTTGCTATCAGTGGGATTTTTTTCCCCCTCTCCAATATATTTATTTTAATTTCCAATATTTTTCCCTTTAAGGTCTCCTTTTTTTCTTGATTTTTAATGAAAGCACAAAAATAGCTCTATAATTGTTAGGCAATTTAAACAGTAAACTTTATGTATTTTACATCTAATTGGTATTTATTTTGAGCAACTATACTTTATTATTACTAAATACATAAACCTGAAAGTTTTGCATTTTAAATAAATAAGGTATTTTAAATCATTTATAGTTTATTTAATCTGTTTTAGGTGTATGAATTATCTTAAAAATAATTAATGGGAATTTGGTGTGTAATAAAAATACAGGAATGTTAACTTTTAGGTGAAATAATTAGAAACAGTGCTGCTCAACATGCAGAATATAAAAATAATTTACAATGAACCTTTCTGACAATATGAAGCAGGCTAAATCATTCTTAGACAGAAAAAATGCAGGAAAAGATGAAAAAAAATCGAAGACATTTATTAGTTTAAAAATGTTTCCACAAAAAGTCTTTATTTTGGGTTTGGATGAATTATTGGCATTGATAACTAATAGGGCGACAGTTTAAAGATTGAATTCTACAGCAGGACAGAAGGTTTATTGGAGGTAAAGGAGCTCTAGCCCGACCTTAACAGAGTAGTTATGTTTACTCACATTTATTCTGAATGCTTTAGAGCAGCTGTGCAGCTTCGATTAGCTTCAGAGGCATTTAGTTTATGACCCCAAATGGTTATGAAACTACTTTTGTTCTACTAATATACAGAAATCCTAACTTCACTCATTTTTTCTCAAATTTTACCTGGAAAAATGAGGATAGATCTTTAACAGATACTTTAATTTCAATGTTTTTTTTGTTCTTAAAGTTGTTGCAGGCTGTAAACAGCTTTAATGTGTGTATATTGTAAGATTTATTAACATTAATTTGTACATAGGTTGTGTTTTTGTCAGTGATATGACCCCAATCTTTTGCTCCTCTCCATCAGAGAAGCGGCTCAGGACGGCAGCTCCGACACAGACTCCCTCAGCTCCTCCATGGGCCGCAAGCAGCTGCACTCCCCCTGCGCTCCTGGACAGGACACCCCGTACCGTCGGATCTCCCGCGAGGAGATGCTGCTGCTGGGCCAGAGCAGCCCGGAGCGCCCCGGTTCCACCCACACCACCAGCAGTAGCAGCAGCAGCAGTCTCAGGGACTCCACGCCTCCTCCCATGCCTCCCACGCCGGCCGCCACCCCCTCCAGCCCCCCTTCTACCTCCCCCTCCCCTGCCATGGAGCACCACCCGTTTGCACAGAAAGGCTCGCCCGATCTCACCTGCATCTTGCCCGAGTCCCAAAGCATGCCGCTCTCACAGGGAGGCGCCGCTTCTCCCACAGGGAAGGGCGTCTACAACGGCATCCTGGAGAAGTCCTACAGCTTCGGCCAGCTGCCGGCCAGCATGCTGCCCAACGTGGGGCGCCAGCCGTCCCTCACCTCGCTGGACTCGGAGGGCCGGAGCGTGGGGAGAGATTACAAGCTCCACAGCACCTCCTCCCAGGACTCCTGCGACAACGGAGAGAAAAACAAGCGCTCCTCTAAACTCAAAAGCCTATTTAAGAAGAAAAAATAAAATAAAAACATTCAGAGCGAGAGTGGCGGCAAGAGAGAAAACGTAACTAATAAGAGTTTTATCAGTCGTTTGTCACTGGAAGATAAAACATTTCTTTTTCTCTCCTGGTTTTGCTCCTCGAAGATGGAATGTAGCTCAGCCTGGGTGCCGTCAAACGCCCCTCAGCCTGGTAGCCTTATTTTTCAATAATCCCTTTGTATTTAGTTCTCACAGAGAAAACCCGCACAGGTCAAGGAAGGAGCCGAGGGAAGCTTAAATTCTGCTGGTCTTCTTCTTTATTTTAATTTTTATTTTAGTTTAAACCAAAAAAAGCCTCTCTTAAAGGGTCTAAAGGTGCAGTCTGTACATTTTAGTTTCCAGCTCACAGTGTAGTGTTTCACTGAAGACGTGTAGTGCGGACAAACTCGTTTACTTGACTCATTTCATTCATTCAGATTCAGAAGAAAAAAGAGAATAATCCTGCTAAAATAT
This sequence comes from Cyprinodon variegatus, assembly GCF_000732505.1. Lineage (NCBI taxonomy): Eukaryota > Metazoa > Chordata > Actinopteri > Cyprinodontiformes > Cyprinodontidae > Cyprinodon > Cyprinodon variegatus. The sequence continues at coordinate 1,158,695 of NW_015150632.1, read as the reverse complement.
TGTTGCACTACTGCTTTCTTTCTTTTCGTGGTGGATTTGGGAGAGAGGCGCCGCTCGCGGAGCGACGCGTTTGAATCAAGATGTCGACGTGAAGAGGGGATGCATGAGCGGTCGCCGTGGAAACGCCAAAACGATCCGATGTGCCCTCAGTGCCACTCTTTATGGATGTCTCAACATAAATATATAAATGGAAAATATATATATATATATAAACTGTTTTCACATGATGTTCTTAAAGGTGATTTTAATAGATTTTTAAATTTTAGGCTTTCACTGCAGACTGAAGCCACAACAGTCACTTTATCTGTGTTCATGTCGCCCTTTATTACTTGATTACCTGCATCCTGTAGCCATACAGTTACAAACATCTACATTCTTTGTGTTTTTTTCTTTAAGAAAAAAAAACAAGAAATCCTGCACTTGTTGCCAACATAATCAAGTTTTGTGTAAATTGGCTCAAATGAGTTGGAAAACTATAGATTTATTACTAAGAGTGATGTATCTTATTCATGTATTTTGGGGGTAATTTTGATTGTTTTTAGCTTACAGCTAAAGAAAACTCCAACTTATGAGTATTTTGAAATGTTTTCAAAAGTGTGGTATTGTTTAGTCTTATTTAAGTTGAAGAGAGAGTTTAATTTTCTATAAGATGATACTATTTTTATTTGTTACATAGTCCATAAATAAAAGATTTACAGATACAAAAAAAAACATTTTTATTTTGTTTTATTAAATTGATTTAAATGTAAACACATGCCACATTAAAAAGTAAACAAAAAAAAGTTATATTACCGTTTTGGGACCTGTTTGTGACCTTTGGTGCCTTTTTTTTAAAGGTAAGAGTCAATGCTTTGTTTTCCATTTTGGCATCATACATGGAAAACGAATTTATGTTCAGATTCATTGATGTTGATGCAGATTTTTAAAAAAATAAGTCAGTCCTCCCGTCCCCCCCATTGAATGAGAAATTGATGGCTATGATGAGCATGGTGTTGTTTTATGCTCCGGTTAACAAAAACAAAAAACAGTTTTTATATTTTTTTTATTTAAATATCCGTTATTTTTCAAAAATAGTTAAATGAAATGAAAATTTGTGGAAATCCTGTTTCCATCAGTTTTTCCTTCCACTCAACTTCCCATTAATCTACTTGAACACAGCACTCTCTGGAGATCATTCTTCCTTTTTATCCTATGTTAAACTAAATGTTTTTTTTTAAGCTGTATTTATGGGTTTTCTTTAGCTGTAAGACTTTATAATCAAACTGAACAGATGTGGTCATGTGAGATTTATTACTCTGTTTAATGAATTTATATGAGTTTCACTCTTTGAACTGAATCACTACATTTTGATAGGCCTGTATAACCACATGATTTGTCGGGAAAAGCTGCAGCCAATCAAAAAGCAAAGCAACCAGATTCACCCAGCTGTTTGACTAAAAAAAAAACAACAACAAAACAATCTGCAACGTCAAGCTGTTTGATCCAGATGTGAATGATGCACCATGATCCTGCCTCTCCCCCACCTTCCGATCTCCCCCCCTCCCCCTCTAAGCTCGACCCACGCAATACAGTTCTGCTCGTCACCTTCGGGCTCGCAAACCGAGCGCACTGATGTCAAGAGCTTCACACTGTGATTACTGGCTGTTTCATCCCAGCTCTAGCTGTCACCATGGCGATTTGACCATGTGAAGGTGCTAGAGCAGAATCTAGGAGGCCGATGAGATGAAAATCCGATGGCCTGTTTGAAAAATAGGAAGAAATAAACTTAAAAAATGTTGTTGACAAGTGGAGCACAGAATGAAGGGGATGCAGGACAGGTGCTGTAAGATGATGTGAATGTTTACGGAGAAGAAGGAGGGAGGGGAGGGGTCAGAACATTTTGTGTGTGTGGATATTTGTATACTGTAGAAGAATTAATAAAAAAAAAAAAAAA
>NW_015150632.1:1150201-1152667 GCF_000732505.1 Cyprinodon variegatus | reverse complement strand
AAAAAAAAAAAAAAAGGAAGCAACCAAGGTGATTCAGAGTCATGTTTATTGGAGTAAATGAATGCCATACATGGCAAGCCGTTTTAACATAAATTCAGTTTCGTCTGACCATCCATAATTACATTCCAGATATCTTAAAATTTTGACTATCCGGAATGGTAAGTTAAGATATCTGTATTTACATTATGATTAGGAAGAATAATAATTTGAGATATCTTAAATTACATTTGGACTACGGTAGTCAAAAATCCTTCCAAGATATCTCAAATTACGACACTGGATTCGTCATTTAAAGCGTCACATATCGGTAATTCATATGTTAAAAAGGCTTGCCAGATATGTAGGGGTGCTGATAATAACAGTAAATGGAGCTGATTTCACTTTTCCTCCTGTGGATTAAACTGACAGTAAGGAATTTTTTTTAGGAATGATCCTTTTGGAAGCCCATTAAAAAGATCATCACACATTTTGACTAGTCAGAATGTCAATTTAAGATCTATTTAATGGAAAAGCTGTATAATTCAAGATATCTTTAATTCATTTAGAGATATCTTAAAAGAAATTTCGCATAGTCGAAATTACAATTCAATATATTTTTTTATTTGTTTAGCCAAGTCTTTATTTGCTTTTAAGATATCTAATTTAGTTTTTACTAGTCAAAACTTCATATCTCCTATCCTAAAATACATTTAAGATATCATGAATTATGGTGGCATTTGAGATATCTTTTATTAGAATTATGACTACTCAAAACTAAAATCGAGATATCTTGAAATTACTTTATGAATAGTCGTAATTTAATCGTAGATATCTGAAATGAGTATTTCAGATAGTAATTCATTCTAGATATCTTAAATTGACATCTCCATACAAGTTAATGGTAAATCTGACGTCATTTCGACTAGTCAGAATGTAATTAGAAATATCTCGAATAGGTATTTAGACTAGTCAAAATATATTTAGAGATATCTTAAATCTCTAAAATGTCTAGTCATAAAACAATTCAAGATATCTTGAATGTAAACAGAATTTATGTTAAAATGGCTTGCCATACAACGGATGAATCTTTTACTTCCGTCGGAAACAAAAACAGTAGTTTGTTTTGTTAAAAATGAAGTGAGCCAAAGAGCCACTTGGACTTATGAACAATTACGATTTAGCCTATTAAAAGTTGAGCCTATCTGAATATGACCGAGGCTAAAAGTGGAGAAACTAAGATTTTATATCACTACTAAAATGAAACTGCATATATTTTAGACATTTATTTGCCTGCATATATCTTAATTAGACTTTTATTTGGAATTATGTCTTTAATACAGCGGACCCTGTTGGCCTTTGTCTAGAACCGCCTATTGCGCATATGACATTCTTAACCCTGGAAGACATGAAAGTAGAATTTATCTTTATGTCAGAGGGCAATAATTGTAAAAATTATGACAGAAAGCAAGAAGGCAGACAGTTGAAGACAATGTAACCAAAATGTATATCAATGTGTCCCTCCTTGGCTCAGATGTGAGTTTAAAAAGAAAAGAAAAAAAAAAGTTTTATAGTAAATTGGACAAAATGACTGAGACAATAGCTGGGAGACCTAACAAACCGGCACGCTCCCTGGAAAATTGAAGCGCTATAAGTACACTCCTTTTCAGGTGGTAAACATTGTGACATATTTCTGTGGTGAGGCAGAGCTGGAGGCGGAAGGAGTCCACTGGTAGCCCACATGGTTTTGATTTTGAGAAATCTTAATATAATCCATACCAATGAAACCCAAGCATTTTTTAGGATATTTTCTGTCCAGTCTTTTCATTGTATTGCTTTTAACCCCAGCTGACGCCGGTTTTGTGTCAGGCATTGGCAGCAGATGTACCATAAAATAAAAAATTACCTTTAGTCCATCAATTCTGGCAAACAACAACACCACATCATTTTGTAGCATACTCTGTGCTGGTTCTTATTGACCTCCTCCAGTTATCGGTTTATTTTACTTCCAGCTAACGTTCTGACATTGGCAGGAAAAAGGTCTATCTGATGAGACCACCCTGTTAATCAATACCTTTATGAAAGACTGCTTGTGGCAAAATCTTAAATAAAAAACATGTAATGTGGTAACATTTAGATGGATGTATTGTTTCTTTAAACCAGAATACTTTATCGCAGTGGATCCTCGAGGGCCGCTGTCCTGCAGGTTTTAGAGGTTTCTCTGCTCCAGCACAGCTGATTGTAATTGAAAGCTGATAAACAGGCTTTTGCTCAACTGTAGTCATCATAATCAGCTGTGCTAAAGCAGGGAAACCTCTAAAACCTGCAGGACAGCGTCCCTCGAGGACCGACTTTGGGGATGCCTGCTTTATTGGACATACATGCATTAGTTCTATAATCAGAGATGGCAAAAGTACTAACTTTCCGTACTTGAGTAAAAGTACAGATACTTGTGTTAAAAAATACTCTGGTAAAAGTGGAAGTACTGAT
>NW_015150632.1:1135351-1149141 GCF_000732505.1 Cyprinodon variegatus | reverse complement strand
CTGGAGAAATCAAAGAACATGATTCTCACAGTGCTCGCCGGCTTGTCCAGGTGATTGTAGACTCTGTTCAGCAGGAAGATGACGCTGTCCTCAACTCCCAGGCGGGGCTGGTAGGCGAACTGTAGTGGATCAGTGAAGGGCCTGATCATGGGCCTTAACTGCTCTAGGACTAGCCTCTCAAAGGTCTTCATAATATGGGACGTCAGTGCTACCGGTCTGTAGTCCTGAGGGTCGCTAGGGCGTGACGTCTTTGGCACCGGAACGAGGCAGGACGTCTTCCACAGCACGGGTACTCTCTGGAGGAGCATGCTCAGACTGAAGACTAGGCTAAATATTCCGCACAGCTGGTTGGAACAAGCTTTGAGCACCCAGGGGAGTACACCATCGGGGCCCGCAGCTTTGCCGGAGTGGAGTCTGGTTAGCTGTCTTCTCACCAGGTCAGGAGTGAAGGACACTGTAGAGGTAACTGTAGTGGGAGGGGTGAGGTCCTCGTGTTGTGGAGGACATGATGTGAAGCAGGGGTGGAGTCGGTGGATGTGGATTGCGGTGGTGAAAAGCAGACCGGGGGTCTGTACGGAGGAGGAGTGGAAGAAGCTGGAGTGGTCGTTGGAGGGAAGCCAGCAGTGGAGGGTTGTGGGCGAAGGGCCGCAGTATCAAACCTATTGAAAAATAAGTTCAGTTCATTGGCCCGGTCCACGCACCCTTCCAACCCCACACCAGTGGCCTTTTGGAACCCTGTTATGGTTTTCATCCCACTCCACACATCCCTCATGTTGTTTGTCATGAGTTTATTCTCCAGCTTTATCCTGTATTTGTCCTTAGCCTCCATTATTTTTTGTTTGAGTACCCCCTGCACTCTCCTCACCTCCTCACGGTTGCCATCTCTGAATGCTCTCTTCTTCTCATTCAGGTTGGCCTTTATTTTCTTGGTGATCCAAGGTTTGTTGTTGGGGTAACAGGTGACAGTCCGAGCTGGAACATTGCAGTCCACACAGAAGTTTATATAATCCGTGATGCACTCTGTGAGCCCATCAATGTCCTCCCCGTGGGGCTCACAGAGTGCAGGCCAGTCAGTCACCTCAAAGCAGGCTTGCAGTGTCTCACAAGCCTCCACCGACCACCTCCTCACAGTTCTTGTGGTCGTTGGCTTCCTCCTCACCAGAGGCACATAACAGGGTTTGAGATAAACCAGGTTGTGATCTGACCTGCCCAGAGGGGGGAGAGAAGAGGAGATGTATGCATCTTTAATGTTAGCATACATCAGGTCCAGGGTCCTCACATCTCTGGTAGGGCAGCTCACATATTGTTTGAAGGTCGGTAGAACTTTGTTCATGGTGACATGGTTAAAGTCTCCCGACATGATGATGAGGGCATTGGGATGATGGGTCTGTAGTTCAGAGATGATATTGTGAGGGATGCTGTAGGCAGATGTTGGGTTTGCAGAAGGAGGGATGTACAGGATAACAGCGATGACATGCGGGATCTCTCTGGGCAGCTGATATGGACGGAGTCCAACAGCCAGCAGTTCAACATCCGGGCAACAGAGCTGTTTTTTTAATGGTAATGTGACCCGGGTAACACCATCTGCTGTTTACTAGAATGGCAAGCCCCCATCCTTTTCGCTTACCACTCTTAGTGTCCCGGTCGGCCCAGACGATATGAAAGCCATCCACAGAGACAATCAGGTCCGTAATGTCTTTGTGCAGCCATGTCTCCATAAAACACATCAGACTGCACTCCTGGTACTCCGGTTGACTCTGTGTTAGCGCCGCTAGCTCGTCCATCTTGTTGCTAAGGGACAGCACGTTTCCCATAACGACAGAGGGGAGACACCGTTTAAATCTTCTCCTTTCAATAAGTCCGTCCCGTCTCGACCCTCCTTTCATCCCACGATTTTGCTTTCCTCCTCTGCAACCACGGCGTGTTTTCCTCCAGAGTTCGGATGGTATTCCAGCTGGTCTGGCTAAAACGTCGGCCGGCATTAGAGTGATCAGCTGTTCTCTGGAGTAAACAAAGGCAGCGTGTCCCGGTGGGAGCGGCATGATAAAAACAACACAAAAAAGCACAGAAACTCTCCGAAAAATACCTCATTATAGAGGATAATACTTCAATGTTTCATATTTATGTGGTGATGCACAGTTGGAGTCCCTGGTAGCCCACATGGTTTATTTTTTATTTTTACCTTGTATTTTTCACAATGGCTTTGGAAAACCAGATTTTATTTGAATGTGTATATAATAAGAAGTACTTAAAAGTAATATCAGCCTGCTCACCTTAGTTTATCTACAAACAACCGTAGCTAACTATTAGCTAAAAAAGTCAACATTGCGGTAACACGTAGCATTTTGAGAAATCATAATATAATCCATACCAATGAAACCCAAGCATTTTTTAGGATATTTTCTGTCCAGTCTTTTCATTGTATTGCTTTTAACCCCAGCTGACGCCGGTNAGTAAAGTAAAGTAAAAATATCAGAAAAATCTACTTGAGTACAGTAACGAAGTATTTGTACTTCGTTACTTACCATCTCTGTCTATAATACATAATAGCAATGAATACAACAGTAAAAGTCACAGTTTGCAAGTAGTCTGAATGTAGCTGCTTTGCATTAATTTAGCTTTATGCGCTGTCATCTTACTCAAACACTAAACTACCACTTTGTTTTCACAGAAATGTCTTTAATCCCTAAAGATACTGCTAAACCTCTGGTGGTTCTTGGAAGGTTCAAGCTTATTGCATTTAATTATTAATAATAGTAATTAATTGATACTACCTTAAATTGTATTGATCTCACATTGAATAAATTTACCTCTGCATTTAACCCATCCCCTTGGAGAGCAGTCGGCTGCCATCGTGGGGCGCCTGGTGCACGTGTGGCGTTAAGGGTCTTGCTCAGAGACCCAAAGTGGCAGTCTGTGGAAGTGGGGCTCAAACTCAGAACCTGAGGATTCCAAGCTCTATGGCCTAACCACTAGGCTGCCACTCCCCTTATTACTGCTAAACATCCTACAGGAACATAAAGATCAGTTTTTTAAATATTGTACTGACAGGATAACCTAATGATTAAGGTAAAGGTAAAACACATTTTAGTTAAACATATGCTTACTAACTTGCAATAGCTCCCCATGGTCTGGCTGCTGACTCCCTTCTCATGTTTAAGGTCCAAGCTGTGGCATGAAGGTTGTATTTCTACCTCTTAATGTTTTTTAAGGTTATGTAAGCTTTCAATGCTCTAAATGTTTCCAGTTGTTTCATAATCCTAAGAGATTATGACCATATTTGGTCTTCATTAATTCTCCTTAGTAAAAGTGAAAGTGGTTGTTTCTTAAAAGCAGGCCTGCATATAGAGCAGGGGTCACCAACCTTTTTAAGGCTGAGGGTCACTTAAAGGGTACCGAGACCTAGGAAGGGCGACCATTACTGACCCATGAGCTGCAAGGGTTAGCGTTAGCCTAAACTTTGTTCATTATCAACATATTTTTATTGTGTCTGTTAATTTCTAAGTTTATTTAGACATTGTCATTTTGAAATCTTTATAAATGATTAAAAAGAAGAGCAACAGAATAATATAAAATTTCAAACTTAGCCCACTGGTGGGTTGTTCTTTATCTAGAAGACTCTGAGGGCCCCCCATGTGGTCCTTGAGGGCACCTTGGTGCCCATGGACACCGTGTTGGTGACCCCTGATATATCATTTCCAGTTAAATATATTGTTGTGGAATTAGCCTACTTGGCGGTTATGTTTATTTTTTTTTCCGAACACAGGGTCATCCAATTATGATTCCTTTTTTAAAGGTGTGGCTGAAAAAAGATCTTTATGTGGAGAAAGTGTTTTAATATTTCTATCAGCTTTATAAAAACACTAGAAATTATTATTCAGTTAAGTTTATAATTTCTTTGTTCCTCTTTTTTGTGTTCTTTCCACTATTTAGTTTATTTCTTAACCAAATATGTTCATTTAAACAGGAAGTCCAAATATAACTTTTTAAAAATAAATGAAGCACTTATCTGTGTGCTTCTGTAGAAAATCCAACGCATATTTCCTGACTGACATCCAGCTGAGCTGCCGGTTTGTTTCACCACAGAAAACAGCCCCACAGACCACCCTTCCGAAACCAGCATCCTCCACCAGCAGAGCACAAGTGGGAGGATAAAATATCCCTCTGACACCCCATTTGTCTTAAACCGGTTAAACCGTGAAACACAGAAGAAAGGCACGCATGATTGCTTTATCAATATGAAGAGAACGTGATGAAACTTGTGTTGATGGTTCATCAATTTGGGCACACCAGGAGAGGAGAGGAAACGTCTGCTGGTGATGAATGTTGTTGGGGAGTCTGTGTAAACCAAGCAGCACCCAAACCAACTGCTGAGCCTCTCCCTGCTGGAGGTGCAGTACCAGCAGTGGCCACATGGTGTCAGCAAAGCACCACAGAATTCACCAATGAATCACCCACTGAAATCTACTGGGTGGTGGTACTTGTAGGGATTACAGTAGTGAATCAGACACTGGGCAGCTAAATATATATATATATATATATATATATATATATATATATATATATATATATATATATATATATATATATTTAGCTGCCCATTTTTAATTCAGTATCGCAACACAAAATAAAATTTACAATGATTACCTCAGCAGTTAGATACGGTTCAAAAATATTTCAATCAATAAACCCCCAGACACTGAAAGAGTAACTTCTAAATGTGACTGGATGAAAGGGATTGTCTGGTACGCTGGGGCTACTGATCAATATCTTTTATACATAAAAATCACCCAGCCAAGTAGCTTTCTGTGTTTGTTTGTGTTAGGTATTCAAAATCACTATTACTGTTTGCAAAATGGCTTCATTTGAGACCATGCAAGAGAGGTGGAATGGTTTTGTGACATAGTTTAAAGACCAAAAAAAAAAAAACATAGATTGAACTATCTGTTTATCCAATCTCCATCAGAAAATGGTTAAAAACAAACAGAAAATGCTGTTAAGAGGGTAATTTTGAAAATTAGGATATAATATGCAGTTCCATTTATTCTAACCTCTGAATTTAGATGATTTAATTACACAGTGCTGTGCTTTACTCATTAAATTGAATTATTAAAAAATACTTTCTATCTTACTGAGCACCGTCTGTTGCTGCTCCCTGAAAACATCAAAACAAACAAGCCAACACCCTTAAGAATCTGTTTAAGAGCTTGGAAGCTGTTTTGATTGATTAATACATGGATGAGCTGTGGTTATCCATTCTTAGAACAAGGTTTAGTCAGTGTGGAATATGATGGTTTACTGTTTTCTAACTCATCATTGTTCACAAATCAAACTTAAACTTTTGCATGAATAAAAAGTAAAATAAACAACCCCTACCTTTTTGCATCATAGCATTGTTAGTTCCAGTTTATACTGTGACATTGCAATCTCAAACCCCAACAAACATCCTGCTCTGCGGCAGCTTATTTCACATGGATCTGATTGTAGAAAAGTACATTTAAAGCTGCTGCATTCAGCCGCACAATGTTCCATATTTTCCCCAGACTTTTTCTTGTTTATGTTTTTTTTTTTTTTTCCTATCCTCACAGGAGCTTTTGCAGGTTGGGGGACGCGTTGCTGATATTTATGGCCCCCTGAACAGCACTGCAGTGTGGTAATTGGCCCCACAATGACGCTAATGCTCAGACAGAGGAGCTGTGTGAGGTGGCAGAAAGTGATGCAACGCCGTAAGATGGCAGATCCTTTCCTTAATGAGTGGTGGTTTGCAAAAAAAAAAAAAAAAACAGTAAATGAGCAGACAGACACAACATTTTTAAAAACCCACATAAATGTAAAGTGAATGTGTGACAATAAAGCTTTTAGCCAAGCTGCCGCTGCCATTTCTCCCTATTCAGTCTCCTTTCTCCTTTCTTTATCCCCTATAACTCAGGCCCCTCTACTTTCTCGTTTGGATCCCATTCCTTTGCAGCGTAATGGGTTTATTAGTGTGGTTAATGCACTGTGACCTACTGGGTGCTCGCCGTCTACCTTTTTCATCTACGGGAAAAAAAGGACTGTTTTTTTCTTTTTTTTTTTTTCTTTTTAAGGACCAGCAGAACAGGATTGAGGTGTACAAGCAAAACACATAAAAAAAAAAACAACCATTTTAGAAGCCAAATCATAACTGAGTTAAATAAAACAGACAGAAAACTAGAAAAGTAAAGTCTTGTTTTGCAAGTTATGAAAAAGGGGAATAAGAAGTAGGAATGCTGAAACACTGATTGACTCATTTCAGCCTTTATTTAGAAAAACTGGAGACTGAAAGGAAGCTGAATAGAAAAAAAAACAACAAAGCAGGTTTATTTTAACCAGAGATGGTTTGTTATAATAAAATTTCCTGCAAATTAAAGCAGTCAATTCATAATATGAGGAGACATTCATGTTCAATTGTTTGCTACGACTAAATCACCTGTCAAAAAACAGAAAGAAAAATCTTATAATAAATGTGCCAGCTTTAATTCTGTAATGCTACTCATCACAGCTCATCATCTGTTTCCCTAGAAATAAATAAATAAAATTATTAATACAACTCTGTCAATCAAATATGAAATACCTTAAATAGATGAAACGTTCTCTATGAGCACACAATTTTTTTTCTTACCCCGTAAAACTGGTTTTGGTTTTATGTCTGGTCCATTTACAGCTCTCTCATAGGCAACAATCTTCCACGTTCATCTGAAATAACAAGATAAGGAGTCATTTATTATAAATAAAGCATTATAACATTATGATTAAAAACTCTTGCTATTCCTCCTTAAAAAAGCAGGTTGTTTTTTTTGTTTTATTTATTTTAGCTGTCCAGCAAACGCTAAAATCAATTCAGGTGTTTTATATCCATAAAAGAGAAATTAGCAATTATTGAGCATAACTCCAAACACCAAATGGCAGCGAAGTTTGGTAACGCTTTCTTTTACAGTTCACCAATAACCATGTAATAACATGGTAATAAGATAGTCACACTATATTACTTGGTAACAAGAAAAACTTTATTTGGTAATAACCCCCAAAATTAAGGTATATATATAATTACAATTGTATGTTACTATATAACAATGGAGACTTTTGGTGGGTAATTACCATTAGGTTACAACACAACAGTTTCTATTATTGGCCACCACTTACAAACACTTTACAAAGTAAATTGTAAGTTGTAATCAGGTTAATAAATCATTAAATATCTGAACTCAAGTTAAATATAAATAAGAGTTTAGTTAAGAAAATTGGCTGTGGGTGAAATGACTGAGTTACTGGTAATAACGGTGTGACATCTGAGAAGTCCGACTTTAGATTGTCGGCCTAAAATTTGAAGCACAGCATTTACCAAAATTCTCCATAAAATGTTTCTTGTTATCTAGTAATATAATGTTATTTGCTAAGGTATTACCATGTTTATACATAGTTATTGATGTACTGTAAAAGAAAGATCTGCATTAACCTGTGTTAGACGAAGTGTACGGCGTTTTTATTTTTATTTTTTCACTTAACAATGAACTGCTTTCTAAAACAAAATCCAATAAAGTTGTTGAGCAAAGCAGGTTTTCGGCAGCGTTGGCTTAAAACGTTTAAATAAATCTGCTGCTTCATTTTCAGTCGGAGCTTTTATGTTAAGAGTTTTCTGCCTCTGCTCACTCACATTGAGTGAAAAAGCTGCTGAAGAACTGAGTAAGTCATCATAACATGTGGTTTGACATCAAAATGCTGAATTCTGATAAGGTAAACACTATAATGCAATAACTTAAACCATCAATGTAATTATAAATTGACCCATTTAAGACAAACCTTTTCCCAAAAGAGCCATATTTTTCCACAAAAAACCATAAAATCAGTCCTTACAGTGGTATCCATAGAATAGAATTACTCCTTACTCTATATTAGCTTTGCATCCCAATACCAAGGTAGGTTCAGCAGATATAAAGTTAGACTCAAAATCCTTCCCATACATGTTTCCCCTTCCTCTTTGTACATAGCAGTTTAGTTTAGTTGAGTTTCACTAGTTTTTAGTCAAAAGTTTTTAACTGAAATATGTTTGACTTGGAGCTGAATGATTTTTGTTAATAAACTCTTATATTTTGAACAGAAGTTATGGTGAATTTATTCCATGTATGTGCAGAATGATCTGTTTGACAATGATTTGAACTTGATTCACACTTTCATTTGTTGTTCTAAGACATAGCCAATAGGGCATGTGTCCGTATACAATATATGACAGTTAGAATAATATCTGATTAAATAAGATATTTACCTCCCCTCACAAAAATTATAATGCCTTTTTCAGCCCAACCCATTTGACTAACAGTAGAAACCAGTTACCTGCACATAAGTTCATAGGTTGGGTCGAAATGCTTGTTGCTTCTAAAAAACAGGACCATAATAAGATTTATCCTTAAAAAATCTATATAAAAGGATAGAAATGAAAAAAAAATCCGATTTCCACATAAAAAAGGAAGTGTTATCTATCTCATCCACTTGCTGTCGGTGGTCTACATCAATATCCCCAACATATTGTTGGTTTAAGATGTTGGTAATTCTATGAGAGCAACATCTACAGCACAATTTGTTCTCTTTCCTTCATGAAAGCAGAGAGTCTGAGATCTCATCTCCATTTTCTAGCAAACATAGATCTGATTGAAACTGCCTCCCAAAATAATTTGATGACACTTAAATGCTGCATGCACCTTTTGATCAAACGCTGATGATTTTCATTTGTTGGCCCCCAAAGCAGCTGAAACAGATCAAAGCCCCTTAAAGACATCTTTGTTTGGGTCTTGAGATTTTGAAGCATGATTGAATGGGTGTAATTAAGCAGATCTTAATTAGAATGACAGAGATCATCATCATCAGATAAGCCTTGGTTCTCCCCACCTAGAAGAGTTTTTTCTTATTTAAAATACACGGTTTTTTATATAGCTCCCCGGATTTATGCTCTCTGGAACTTCTGCAACAACTCGTAGCGACAAAGGTGGGGCAGTTTTATTAAAGACAATTTTCGGGATCATGAATAATTCGCAGCATATGGTGAATTCATTTTCTATCCTCCGCAGAAAATACTGTTTGGGCAGTTGGGAGTCAGACAGTTATTACCTGAAAATGTGTCCGCAAAAACAATTAGGTATTTTATGATGGGGGTAACAAGTGGAACGCAGCCTTAATTCACTTGTGCAAGCCAATTTAAAGTGTATTACAAAACATAAAGAAACTTTATGAAAAATCATAAGTCACTGCTATTAAAAAGGCTGCATTAAGGTGGAAGATTCATTAGCCTGAACATAAAGGAATCTAAAAATGGAGCAACAGCTCCACTAACAGTAATCCTGACATTTTTCCACTTGATTTAAATCTCTTTTTTAAATCAGTGTTATTACTTTTAAATGTGCCAAAAGGATAGCGCAACATTAGCAATGGATGTGTAAGGTCAAGGCGTCATGCCACGGGGTGTCCAAGTTCACCCCTTCAGGAAAACCGCAATAGGTGAAAGTTGAAGACTAAAAAATGATCATTGTTAATTATTACCCTTCAGCAACGCAGCAAAAGCAGCGGGGAATGTAAAAAAAGAAAAAAAGAAAAAGGTGGAGGTCTTAGAATGCAAATGCGATGGATTTTTTTTTTTCGAGGGCAGGAAACGTGCAAATCTAGACAGTACTAAAATAAACAACCCCTTCTGACCTTGTGTTCATTTTAAATAGATTTGTAATGCACCTTTCTGACATAGTGACACACACACACATGTATATGGAGTAAAGATAGAAAGTAAACAGTACAATGACATCATTTCACATCTCTCTCTGTGTGGAGCATGAAGTTGTTCCCATTTTGCCGCCCTGAGTCACCCCAACTACCCTTTATGCAATACTGATGTTATCCTCAAATCTGCAAAAATGAATGAGTTTATAAAGCTACGGTGTTCTACATTCGACATTTAAAAACAATAATATAACATGACCTGGAAAATGAATGAGTTAAAAAGGATCTGCAGGTCTAAATGCAGAGATGAATGAGGCAGAGATTATTTCTTGTAGATTTAATGAAGAAAAACTGAGGCAAACATTCAAAAACACAAGAATACTGAAAACCAAAAACCAGCAAACATCAGGGAAAATGTGGGGAGCCAGAGACTAGGAAGCAACTAACAACAAGGAACCAACACTGAAGAGCTGCACAGAGAGAGTATACTGTATATGGGGGACAGGATGAAGACTGGGGCAATCAACTGATATGGAGCAGGTGTGGATGGAAGAGACTAGAAGGGAAGTAGGGGAAAGGCCACAGGCACAAGGGGGCAATAGAGAGTAACTAAAGGGTGGCTTAAATGAACAGAAAACGGAAAATAAACTAAAGATCACAAAACAGAATTACTAATAACTGAAAACTAAAATGTGAATCCAAAAATGTTTGGAAGTTTTTGGATTCCAAACAAGTTAGGAGACAATGAGGGTAATTTTGGTATCTTAAAGGATTTCTCTCTGAAATATGCTGAGGATCACAACCCTGTTTAACGAACAAACGATGTGTTAGCTTTTGCTTACTCAAATGTTGCATAAAATTTAGCTTCAAAAACTGAATGAGATCTACTTTTTCTTCCAAAAGTCAGACATTTCCTGTGTAAAGAAAAGTCATTTATGTTTTGTTTTGGAATGAATTTAATTTTAGCCATTTATGGAAACACAAAAGAATTGGGTAAGTTCTCCTGCTGAGAACCCTGAGAGTGAATGTTTTAATCCACCAAAAAAGAAAAGTTGGTAAAGAAATAATTTTTTATAAACAAAAAAAAAAAAAGAAATTTGCTTGAAAGAAGTAATCAATACAACCAGAGCAACATAGACACACATCAGTCCTCAGCTAATAGCTAGATGGCTAATAACAGCTTAAGCAGAGTCAGCAGCCAGACCATTTGGGCCTTTTCTGAAGTATTGATTGTGCTGAACCATGAGGTTTATGCAGGTTAACTTTTAAAGTCTTCTGATGTCTGTGGATCACATTACAGATGAATTAAATAACCACCTCTGCAAAACGCTTCTCATGCCTGCTTTAGCAATGATTATTCTCCACAACAGCAACTTGCAGTTTTTCTTAGTAAGTGAGCCAAATGAATGATAGATGATATTATTATATATCGCTTAGACTTCCCTTTTAACTACCACATGTCAACAAATTGAACTGACTTCTTAGATCTAAAGAACAATCAGTGATAGAGGACGCCTTCAAATGGATCATTTGCTTCCATTCACAGCAGCTCTGTTAACGACTGCACAACTCTGTTTTTTTTTATTTTATTTTTTTGCTCTTCCAGAGATAAGGGAGCGCTGACCTCTGTGTGCTTTGGTTCTGAGAACCCACAGAGAAACGAAAGGTTTACCAGCTTTTTCAATATTTTATATTTACCACTGTTTGCCTCAAAGATCTTTAGAATCCCAAGTAGGACAGAGGTTTGTTTCCAATCGAACTACTCTCAGTCTACAGTTTTGGACTTCCTCCTTGTTATGGGAAAAAGCCAAATATAAGCTTGCATCCTTTACAGCTCTTTGCAATTACTACTTTCATCTTGGATTGTGAATCTGTCGAGCTTTGAGGCTGGAATTTAACATCTTGTTCTGAGCAACTCTGGCAACCTTCTTCAGCTCCCTGGTGCCCAGTTGTTTTTACATATTAGTCAGCGTCAGATATGGAAATCAAGATAGCCGGCGGGAGGTTTAAGACTAAACACAACTGGAAAAGAAACCTGGTGAAAAAAATGATATGTTTGGGAAAAAAAAAATATCTGTCTAGACTCAGAAAAACTACCAGAATGGAGTAAAAATATAAAAACTTAACATATATTCTTTGCCTTTATAATTTTCGCCTGTATTTTTATTTCTGCTTAAATTTGCTGTGTGCTCTAACTTTAAACCACCGTTTAATTTAAGGGTCCTTATATAGGAAAAGCTTTTCTTTTCTCATGATGTAATACTGTCTGCTGGTGATTTAAAAAATGAAAAAAATAGTGACAGACTTCAGCATAAAGTGACATAAATGCTTTTTCTGAACGCCACATTGACTGTAACGCTTTACCCCATAACTACCATTAAACTGAGCCATGATTGTAGTATTTTTGCCTGTCATATGAAATTATATTCCATGAGCCATGAGCTACATAAAAACACTCAATCAAGTATCAAAAAGCGACTTCCAACAAGGCGGTTTGGCCATTCTAAGAGGTGTCAAGTTTTTTTTCCAGTGCAATTACCGTGTTGTTACTGTCAACATGGTGTCAGAAGGCATGATGAAGTCCAAACAGAGTCAGAGCTGAGCCATGTCGAGGTCTAAGAGATTTGACAGCACCTATTAGATTAACATGGACGCTTCCACTCAGACAGAAGCTCAGAGTGGCCATGAAAAGTGCCAGAGGACAGCGTCTGGATGAATTCATTGGAGGAGTTGCCTTCTTCGGAGCGTTTAGATCAAATTAGAGGAGGGGTTGCTGGACTATTTTGTGACACAGAGGAAGTTCTGATTCAGTTTGACCCAATAAAGCTTAAAGTGCTTCAGTTAAAGAGAACTGCTCGTCAGGTAGTGTGTGCCAAACATTTTGAAAAGTATCCCTGCTTCTGATTCTTTAGCTTGTGGGTTAGAACATTCTTTAAATCTGTAATTATAATCAATAAACACATTCTGAACAATACCACATTCTCAAAAAAAAAAACACACAAAAAAGGTTTAATTATTGCTAAATTACAGGTTTTTTCTTATAGCACAGTTGGCTACTCTGTGCTGTTATTGTGTGATTCTCCTTATGTTCAGCGATGACTCGTCTGCTTCACCAGTTAAATGAAAAACCAACATTAAAACACTGGTTTGGGTAAATCACACAGTGAGATTGGAAACACATATTTATATTTATTTATATATTTATATTTAAGCTAGACTGAATTTATGATACGTTTGAATGAAAAAAACTGTATAAGTGTATAATATAAGTTGTATAATATCTACAATAGATGTCTTCAATGGTGGTCCACGGAGATAATGGATGGGAGTAGGGAAAGTTTTGGTTGATTAGACTTGGTTACATTACTCCATATGTAATAGAGTGATAATAAGAACATTCTGCTATAACACAATTACATACAATATATATAATTAGGGGGTCTCTGCTCCTTCTTGCCATCAGTTTGGGGATCCTTGGCCTGGAAAACATTAAAGACCCCTGATCTAGAGGATATTTTATATAAATGCTGGAATTTTTTTTTTCCCCTGAGTCTTTTGTGTGGTTGGTTTGGAAATTGCCTTCTATTTAAAAAAAAAAAACAACAACACTACAATCTATATTTCTACAAATAAATGACAGAATAATGCAAACAAAACTATAATTCCTATTATATTTTTATCCCAGTGCATCTAGTAACTCCTTTAAGTGATTGTTTTCTTTATAGATTAACTGTTTTACGCTGACATTAACATCAGTATCAGCCACTAGTCATTTTCTAACACATTAGTTTTAGTTTCATATTGTTTCAAATTGGGCTCATAATAACAACCAATATTTCAAACTTGTCATTCGTTTCTGGGGCAGGAATGGGAGGAGGTTGGCTTTGTGGTATTTGTGAGACTGACAGTGATGCAACTAAAACATAACAGCAATGTCCGTGGTGTTGTGTTTTAGTTTGCTGTTTAATAAGAGTGGGGAAATATAAGATTGGTCAATATTGATATTGAGTCAATCTTATATATCAATATCAATATCAATATCAATATATATATATATATATATATATATA
>NW_015150632.1:1108233-1134565 GCF_000732505.1 Cyprinodon variegatus | reverse complement strand
TACATGCCGTGCTGCAGCTTGTCCTTCCATGATGGTTCTCCTTCATCTTTCTTGTCCTCACTTTCAGTTTTCTCCTGCCTGAGGTATTTGCCAAGCCATTTGTCTTTGGGGGCCATCTTCTTGATGTACTGTATAAGGGAAAACTTGGACCTGATATATATATATATATATATATATAAATTACTTTGTCCTGGAGAAACATCCATGGTCGGTAGATTTTACTGGAGATAAAAGAGAAATGCGCATGGTTTATCTACAGTTCCACTGCACAAAAAAATCACACGGACACGAGAAATGGCCAATTAGAAAGGAGAAAATAGCTCGCCATGTGCACCAATTCCTCCCATGCATGCTCGGGATCGTGCTTAGGATCTCACCGCGTGCATGATTTTCTATCCAGTGACCAGGCTCGAGGACGGATGTCTCTGGCCTCCTCCTGATTGGGCCTTGCAGACATGATCACACGGGAAGTAGTGTCAGGAAACCTTTTACTGAAAGCTCTTCATCCATAAGTGAAGAGAGACACAGCCGTTCCCGAGCATTATTGTGGATAGAAAATTTTGCAAGTGGTGAGATCCTGAGCACGATCCAGGGCATTGGAGGAGCTTGCACAGGTGGAAAATTATATTACTGTATACTCTCGAAGCAGCAGTTTCTTGCACATGTGTGGTTTTGTTTAGCAGTGGTGGATACAGTGTATCTACCACTGCAGAAGTATTGCGCAGAAGTAGTTTGTTTATTTAAGTATGTTCATTTTGCTCACGTTCGTTTTGAAATAAATGTGATGCCGTAATCCTGTCTGTTACCCGTTTGTTAACCAACTACAAAGTTCTATAAGAAGTGCACTGATCGGGCTAACCGTGGCACGTTGTTTAATGTCTGTCAACCTCAGATGGGAAAACACAAGGAATGACTTTAACCAGACAACACAGATCACTTTAGTTATGGGTATTTCAATCTGAAAAACTCACACAATTAGGAGAAATGTATTGATACAATTACTTTGTCTTTGGCCCTCATACTTCGGCAGGAAACATAGCGCCTAATTTTGATAGATATGCATGAACAGGAGCAAAGAACAGGGCTGTTTGTGGAGTGGAGATAGATGAAGTTGGTCAGTCTGTAGACTGCTGGTTAGCGAGACGGTATGCTGAGCTTTATGGGGAGATCATCACTCAGGGACCTGGAAGATGGAAGTCCAGTTGGATAACACAGGTTGAGAGAACCTGTCCTTGATGAGCAAGCATGAAGCGACAGTGGAGAGGAAAAACTCTCTTTTGGGAAGAAACCTCTGGCAGAACCAGGCTCAACATGGAGGTCTTCTGCCAGAGTGGTTAAGACGAGACAGGGAACACAGTAAGAGTCCGAGAGGAATGACACTCTGATGAAGCTTTAGCTACGATGGTGGATGAGGGGCTGGAGGTGGGTTGACGGGGTCATCTTAATGAAGTCACACAGCCTTCCCCTGCCAGGAGCAGACAGGTGCGTATCGGACAGGTGCGTATCGGACAGGTGCGTATCGGCATCCAAAGATGAACTTTGGAAGCCGATTGGCTTTTTTGGAGGAGTTTTTCAAAGCTGATTGGCTATGTTGCAGGTGGATGAAGGAAAGCAACGAGTTTCTTCAGTTGAACTTCTACCTAGGCTCCATTTTTTACCTGAAGCATTGTTGTATGCATTGGGCAGTTATTGTCAGTGGAACCAGCCACTATCTACAGTGGAAATGGAGCTAGGAGCCCATCTGCCACCAGTTATATTCTGCGTGAAACACCTACTGGGAACAGAACGTGTTTATTGTACTAGTAACTGCTCCATGTCAAAGTAAATCTATGCTTTTTTTGAACTTGGATTTGACTTAACACAGTAGTGGTCCACTTAGATTAGTGACTCTGGCTAGCTGTTAGCTACAGCCTCCAAGAGCTCCTGATCTGGGTTTATACTGAACAAACATGCCTACAGTGTTAGCTGAGATCTAAGAGTTTAACTGCATGTAAAATCACTAGAAAAGGCTGTGAGGTAGGCTCAGTAGATCAAAAACATCAACAACATATCTACTTCAGAATCCATTTGGCTTGTAAAACACAAATCCGTTATAAAATGACAAATTAATAATTTGTGCCTTTAGAAATAAAGGCCTTTCATTTTGTTTTATTAAATTGCTTTGATTCATGTTTTTTAACACAACACAGATCAAATAACTGCATAATAGGGGAAATAGAAATCCCTCTAGGTGTTGAGGGTTTAGTCAAGGAGATCCGGTCTAATTTTTTGTTTTGACTTTTCAGCTAGATTTGGTTAAAATATTGTAGCTGGTAGAGACTAAAATAAAATCAAAATGGCTTGGATTTTTGAATTTTTTTTATATTATTGTGGCAGACATTGTTGGAGACTTTGGGCTTATTTACCTCCCGAAAACCACAGAAAATCTAACAGAGAAAAAAAAATGCTTATATCAAACTAGGAAATATCTACAGAAGTTATCAAAATAATTAAAATCTCATGTTAATAAATAATAATATAATAAACAATAAACAATAAATTATAATAGAAATAATAGAGAGATGTATTAAAAAGATAACATACGGATTATAAAAAACTAAAGAAGTATTGCAGAAATCCGAGTTAATCAAAATCCATCCATCCATCCATCCATCCATCCATCCATCCATCCATCCATCCATCCATCCATCCATCCATCCATCCATCCATCCATCCATCTGAATCACTGGAAACTGGTGCCTATTTCCACCAGTCTGTGGGCGAAATAATGATATAATACTAACTAAGATGAAGAAAGATAATATAATTTTTTTCTTTATTAATTTAGTCTGCAGCGGCAAACAGTCATCTTGTTTTTCTTTCTTTCTTACTGTAGTGATGAATGTGGGTGTAATTTATATCCTTCATGTTTTTTTTGTTGTTTGAATCAAGACAGAAAACCTATAAATAAAAATCAATCAAACAAGCTGTGAAACTCCACCATAGTTTTTTTTTTCTTTTTTTTTTTTTGCCAGCTCTCACAGAGAAATCATCCACTGCAGCGCCACAAACAAACAAAAAAATATTTGGTGTTATTTTTCTTCAGCAAGGCGTTAAAAACACATTTTATGGCATGGAGCAAGCCTAAAAATACAATCAATCAATCAATTAAACACAGAGGCATAAAAAAAGTGACCAATTATAAAGAATTTAGTTCTTTTGTGCGATCCACTAAAACTGAATTTGCTCCCACTGAATCTTAAGACATATTTTTTCATGCCATCCATGACATATATGTGCAGCGTTAAGCATGAATTTACATTGGAGCTCCTTTATTGGGTGACTCTGGCTCCACAGTCATGAGATGAGATGGAAGGGTAAGTCTCTGTGGACAGAGGTACTTCAAAACCGCTAGGACAGGGGTCTTCAAGGTTTTCCAGGCCAACGACCCCCAAACTGATGGCCAGATCGAGCAGGGACCCCCTATTTCTATATATTGCATTAAATTGTGTAATATCAAACTGGTCCTATAGTCAGTCTATTTCATATAGTGTCATGTAACGATAGTAATTTCCCCCTGGGATTTTTAAAGTCTGATTCTGATTCCTTGTTGATGGGAGAGGTGTTGTGAATGAAACCAGCTTGAAAGAGCTCCTGTGTGCATTGATTACTGAAAGATATCTTCTGCCTCCATTTATCTGTTCATTACAGTGTGTTGAATTCGTGTTAATGTGTATTTAAAGACATTTCAATAAATGGAAAAAAAAATTCCAGGGGGGAATATAAAAAAAAGTCTAATCAACCAAAACTTTTGCGACCCCCATGCAGTACCTCTGAGGACCCCCTAGGGGGTGCGGACCCCCTGTTGAAGACCTCCGCGCTAGGACATACAAATACATCACCTATTAAATGCTCAGAACAAAACAAGACCATCTCGCAATAAAGACAAGTAACAATTTAAAACCCCCAGCCGTACTAAAACATCGCATCATGGGAAGTTAAGAATGCACACAATGATAAATAAGGAGGAACTTTTGCACATCCCAGTGCGACACAAGATTATAAATATTATAACAGCAGTAACAAGCACGGCACTAAACACAAGCTGAGCGAATCAGTATAAAAAAGTGCAGGAGTATGTGAGGTAGAATGAGTTATAAGTAGCTCTTGTGTAAAAGTGCTTTAATTTGTTTACTACAAAAATAAAATGATGGTCCTAGAATAAAGTCTTGGGGTAATCCATTTCATTTTTTATGAAACAATTTAATTGTGTTTAAAGGTATTTTTCATCAAAGGGAAATGGACTGAACCAGTCAGAAAGAAACTCTATAGATCAAAATCTTCTGACTTCCTTTACTGTCTGGGAACGTTTGACAAAGATCATCGCAGTTGAGCATAATATAACAAGTGAGGAAGGTGGGTGTTGATACATAATGGATCTGAAGTTTTCCAGAAAAATAGAGCTGTTTTTCTGAACTGATTTGATTTAAAAAGCTGATTCTTATTTTTCTGTATCAATGAAACGCAATGCGTACACTCAATACCAGACATCATATGAGAAAAACTAAAGCAAATAAAAAATGTGAATAAAAATTTCAACATGAAACTTTTTCTTAAAAAAAAAAAAGTTTGCTTTAAAAAAAAAGAAGTGTAGGTTTAAAACTTGACAGAACCTTAATTCTCTGACATTCGTGCATGGATGTGGATCATCTTCTGAGCCCAGCTGACACCTCAAGTCTATCCTGACACCTAAAGTTGACTCCTAAAGTTTAACTCAATGTAATCAAGTTGACGAAACACAGTGCAATGAGATAAAAGATAAAAAGAGACCCCAAAAAAAGGAAAGAATTTGGTCAGATAAGATAAAATCCCTAACTTTGCTTGTTAAAATTAGTTTTACATTTTTGGTTCCTAAAGGCTTATCTTTGCAGCAGCTGCAGCATTGTTAAAACTTTCTTTCTTATATCTTTTTAAATCAGATTTTTTGAGCTGTTGTCTGACCTAGGTGAGCCTGTGAGAGGGTCTGTGAAATTCTGTGACAGTGGGGGATGAGAGCGGGAGGGAAGAGGCATGGAAAAATGGAATCTTAAAAAGGAAAGCTGTGTGAGAGTGGAATGTAGGGGATAAAAGAAGCTCAGAAAAAATAAAAACAACTGAATCAGCAGGGGGGCCAAGGTCACCTGAATGTGGTACCGCCTGACAACATCAGAATGAATGAAAAATAGAATTTTTCAACCCTGTATGCAGGATTATTGGTAATAAATGATCATGAGAGAAAAAGTTCAGATTTTCCAACATGATTAGAGGTGTTTTCATTTATGTCCTGCTAACTTTATCTCCAGCACATGATATTCTTCTGCTCCCTGTTATGATTTGATATTATTTTTATAACCTCTAAGAAATCCAATAATTTCTATATGTGTCAAACCTCGGGCTTGATCTCTCAAACAAAGGCGGGTGAATTTGATTTGAGAGAATTCAGGAGCTTTTGCGCCGATGAATAAAACATTCCCTCTCCTTGATGTTACCCGGACTTATCAAGTCACACGTTCCCCCTTTGAGCTATTCGGTGACACCGCAGTATAGGAGCCCGTGTGCAGGATGAAACAGAAAAAAGATGAAGTTTCTGCTGTATATCTTCAGCCTTTGCGTCAAGGCGAGGTAACTGCAGAAACGTGAAGATATATATACAGGTAGGTGCGATGTACGGACGCGGTGGAGAAGATTGACTTTGTATCAGGGCTTTGATGAATGTTGCATTGCACACAAGAGCAAGAAAAGTCAGAAAAGAAGAAAAAGGGAAAAAGGGAAGACAAAAAGTTGATCTTTGATGCAATCTGCCGTCTAAAACTTGTCCAAATCCTTCCTATTATGCAAAAAATAGGATATAAGGGGATTAGTACGGCTGTGTGGGAGTAATACAAGATATACATTAGTCCATAATCCAGTTTCTCTGACAGGATTATCATGATAACTGACTGTTAGTTTGACATTTAGTGTTCTGTGGGGTCAGATTAGTAATTTTAGTCATCTCTCTGAGGTCGGATTCACAGCTTTGAATACATACATTCAAAACACACTTTATTTAAGATGTTCTGCAATGAACAGTGTGGTGAGGAATTAACTTAGATCAATGTCACTTTTGGTCTAATGATTTTCCTTTAAGAAATAGGACTATTTGTATAGACTATTTGATTTTTGTTTTGAAATTAAAGTACAAAGGTTTTTCTTTTTCAGTGCCAAAAAAATGGGATGAGAGAAAATTTTCAAAATGATTTGTGTTTCATCCAAAAGAGAAAATTAGTTAAAACACAAACGAAAAAACACTTGTTTGTTCATATTCCAAGGCTGCCAAATTTTACAGGGTGCTACTTTAGCACCCAATAAAACATCTTAAGCATCTTACTAATTATTTTTTTAGGTATGACAACACAAGCTCCTGCCATCCACAGAGATTTCAGCGCAGAATCAAAAGGAGGTGAGGGAACAAAAGATTGTTAAACAAGAACTATGAGGTTAAAGCAACACTGACAGCTCATCAAATTTGGTTCTCAGGTCACATAAATGATGAAATCTGGTCTCTGATAAGAACAAATTAGACTTTTCTTTCTGTCTTAAATTATTCCTTTTTTTGTTATTTGAAATAGAAAATTAAACTCAAATCATCTTTAAAAACTTTTTTTTTTTTAAATCACCTCTTTTAAAAGGAAAATCAAATGACCTGTCAGGCTCTGGAAAAAAAGGACCCAGTATTCAAAGCAGACAAACAGATTTCTCAAAATGTTTATTGAAAACTGAATGGAAGTGAGCGGCGTCTGCGTCTAAGGTAGGAACCTCTGCAGGTGGAGACAGCAGGTTAGTGACCACATCTTTCTGGAAGCGGATGATAGCGAACAAGTGAGTCACTAACCTGGTCTTATAGTTCAGTCTGTGTCCAGACCATGAGGATAGTTCCAGCTGGTTGGCTGCCAATGCGGCGTGGTGGTCACCGCACAGAGAGTCCCAGACGCTGATGTACTGGTGGTCGGAGGAAAGGTAGGAGATCAGAAGTGAGCGGACGAATGTAGGTAGGATAGGGCGAAGCTAAAACTGATATCTGTGAAGTGCTCGGTTGTCAGAGCCAGGAGGTCAGAGATTTGGTGAGGTGCTGATGGAGAATCCAGTCTGGTCATAGTTCCAGGTACAGCTCACAGTGCGGCTGGCAGGCTGTACAAGGACAGGCAGACCTAGTGGTAGATAAATGGTTACGGTCGGTACACAAACAGGTAGAGCTCTAGCAGGAGTTAGAAGACAGATCAGGCAAACAGATCGGATGGGGACAGGCTGGCTCAGAGGTCGTGAGGCAGAACAGTTCAGGATCAGGTAGTCAGAACACAGGAACGCTGGGATACGTCTGACCAATGGCTTGAAATAATCTGGCACTGATGGTTGGCCTGAAGGCTGGTTATATAGTGACTAGTGCAGGTGAATCACATAAGCGGGAAATGAGAAGTGGACAGAGCTAAGCAGGTGTGTGAAATGAGTAATCACACCAGGCATCAGTGCCAAGATCACGACATGACCAAAATGTGCACTGAGGACCTTAGCAGGAAAAAATGTAAGAAACAGCCATTTAGCACCAGGACTGAAAGAGAAGGAACAGGTGATACACCAGAGACACGTTTCACCTCCAGCAAAGTTAAGGGAACATTTTCAGTCTACTGTTTAACTGAACTTTTCCAGACTGCACTTCTACAAGCTCTAAGTCTTTTGCCTTTATTTGTAAAATGAAAAATACAAAAGTTCAGCGGGAGTTCAGAACAGATACTTACAGAGTGGCTCTGTGTTCCATATGGATGCTGTAGAAAAAAACAGAAACTGGCAGCAAAGATGAGGAGACGGAGAGAAGGATGCACTGAACAACGTTAGAACAGAACTAGGTAAGGACATAAGGAAAGAAGGCCACAAGGAGTTAGAGAAGGAACACTGCATTAGAGTAACTTAGGCAGGACACAAGAAGATAAGAAAGTAGGAAGAAACAAGGAAAGCAGAAAGGGAAAGAGTGAAGGACACAAGAAGAGAAAGAATGATGAATGGAAAGAGGACAGAACAAAAGGAAGGAAGGAAATAAAAATGTGGAAAACAAGAAAGCAACAAGGAGAGAATTGTGAGTAGGAGGCACATAATGGGGAAGGAAAGAAGGACACAATAAGGGAGAACAGCAGCAGGAACATCAGAAGGAAAAACAACAACAAAATGAATAAAAGAACAAGAGAAAGAACACAAGGAAGGGATGAAGTGTTCAAGGAGAAAATAAAGGAGACAAAAAAAACTGGAGGTAAAAGACATGGAAGAGGGGAACAGAGAAGGGGGTTGAAGACGACAAGACGACAACAAGAGAAAGGAATGATGGAGGGACCCTAGAGAGGAATGTGGGTAGGATGTAAGAAATGAAGGACATATTGAAGGAATGGAAGTAAATAATAAAGAAAAGAAACAATCTATGTCACAAGAGAGACATGGAGGAGGACATGATGGAGGAAGCAAGACTATGAGGACCCAATGAGAGAGAATTATTACCAGACCTGGAGCTAAAATATGTAAAGGAGGAAGAGAAGGATGTTAGGAGACAATATTTAGAGAGTATCATTAAAATAAACATGTCTTTGATACATTTTCAGGATCCAAAGGACGCTCAAATTAATTCCAGATTAACTTAAGTTGTTTTGCTCCACAAATCAAAACAACCGCAATAAAAGACAATCACTTAACCGCAGCACTTGTTCAGAGACACCTGGAGTTTAATAACCCGAGTTTCTGAAGACAATGTGGTGTAAAGCAGTAGATCTCTGGAACTGGTTTAGCTAGAGGTGACCTGGCTTACTCTCTGACCCGCTCATATACAGAGCTGGAGTTCCTGCCTTCTGGTCGTGTGAGTGATAGGTTCTGTGAAACTTTCTCTGACTCTCCTTATCCTTTCCCTCAGGTTGGTAAAACCTCCCTTTATCTCCTACTGTTCTCCCGCTAAATCCCACATTGAAACACACATACACACACCCCCACACACAGACAGCTGAATGGATCACAAATCTTCACCTAATGAACTGTCGCATACACCCTGCACACTGGGATAAAGCACAAACTTTTATCTGGAAGTTTTTATTGTGTCTCTTTCATTCAAGTCAGTATTTCTCAATCTGGAGGTAAACTAGGTGTAAAATCCTAACATCAACTGCATGTTAAACGTTTTTTTCTAAGTTCTTGAATTTTTTTCAGTTGAAAACATTCATGACGCATTTAACAAGGGTAGGAACATCTAATAAAAATGGTGTTCTCTGCTTCTTATGGCTGTACAACACTTGAATCAGATGCCTTAAAGGTAAAAACTGAAGGACAACAATGTTTGGAAATAAAAAAAAAAAGTAAAAAATGTATGTCTCTGATCAATTTTTCAGCCTTAAGCCATTTTATTCTTTCAAGAAATTGTACCTAGAGAAGTAAAATTAGACTTTTCAGGTGTGGACGGATCATATTTTCAAGGTAATAAACTGTAAAATTTGTTCTTTCAATCTCCTGAAAAAGAATTAGAAATATTTATTGATTTTGGTAAAAGTACATTGGACTACATCTGTAGAAGGGAGTATTTACCTTAGGGGAACACTCTGATGTGAATCGGTTCAGGTTTCAGAGTCAGTAGATGGCAGACTAACACTGTTCTGACTCTCAGTTCTATACAACCGGCTCCACCCTCACATCATTAATGCAACCAGCATGCACTGTCTACCCCATCCACAGCACCGGTGTCTCTATGTCAAAAGAGCACATATATGTAGCAAAAAAAGGCTGCAGAGTGGAGAAGCTTTTTTAGCTCTTGTGTTTTTATATAAATTTAAGAGCAGACACACAAGTAAAGCAGAGGAGGGCTCATTTAACATGTAAGTCGTTAAAAACAAATTTACCCCTAGAAAAATAGTTGAATTCTAATTTCATATACCCAGTGGGTTGGATTTCACCTGAAATCTGAAAATACGCTGCTTAAAAAAATAAAGGGAACTTGTAAACGACACAATATATCGTCCATTAAATCAAACTTCTGTGAAATCAAACTGTCCACTAAGAAAGAAATAGTAATTGACAATAAATTTCACATGCCGTTGTGCAAATGGAAAATACAACAGGTGAAAATAATTTTCAGTTAGTAGTGATGTTATGAGTTGAGCCGAGGCTTCGAGGCGTGTGTCGAGTAATGGAAGGGGCGTTTCTACAAAGCGCTTCTCGAGGCATGATTCATTTAGGGTAGGGGGCAAAATTTATGACGTCCGAGGCCTCTCTATGTGATACCACGTGATCGCTTTGGGAAGTGGTTCAAAAAGCGCAAGAATTTCCACAGGCATTTAAACAGCCTTAGTATTCTGTCAAGATGTTGGAGTTTGTAGGTTGCTGTCAGTTGGATAGAGTTTGGATAGATTCTAAGAATAGATTGGTTGGAAAAACGACCAATCTAGTTGGTTAAAACTATTCTAGTTAGATCAAACAATGTAATAATAAAAATCTGAGCAAGCTGCTGGATACAGTTGTAACTTGTAACTTGTAACTAAGTCTTAAGTGTTATTGTTGTCTTATAGCATTTAGTGGTAGTGCTGTCAGCTGTAAGACATTGACTTTCACTCCTGTGGTTGATGGTTCAACACCTGCCTAAGACTTTTTAAATTTGCATATGTACTTACAAATATTTTGGCTAATGTGACTAATTTGTATTTGTATAATTTGTAAAAAATAGATTGGGTAAAAACACCGCCAAATTAGATTGGTTGGTGTAACCAAAAGATTGGTTAAACACATATATTCCAACCCGATTAAAACCAAAAACTGTGAAAAAACTATTATGTTTGAATAAAAATGACCTTCATTTTGCTCATTGCCCAATTTTTAAAAGCACTTTCACTGCTTGCTTGAGCTTATTTCACTAAAATGGCAGAAAAACAACCTAAATTACTTTTTAAGACATTTTACACAAAAAAAAGATACGAAAGATATTATACACACAACGATCATTAACAATTTCAAAGGAACTTAAATAGGAAAAGAAAAACAATTGCAAAAAAAAATCACAGATTTTATTACTAACCGTAGTTCTGCACTCCACCAGTAGGTGGTTGACATGAATCATCATGAACGGTCAGGGTCGTTGAAGCAATTTGGCCAAAAGGTTCAATGCTTCATCTCACCATCACCAGCAATTAGCAAGACACACATTTAATAAAGGAATGTTCTGCAGGTGGAGACCACAGACCAGAGCTCAGTACCTATGCTTTCTGGCTGATGTTTAGGTCACTTTTGAATGTTGAAGGTGCTTTCACAGTCGTGGAAGCATGAGAGGGACTCTACAACCCAAACAAGTGGCTTGGGTAGTGCAGCTCAACCAGGATGACACATCAATGTGAGCTGTGGCAAGAAGATTTGTTGTGTCTGTCAGCGTAGTATCCAGAAGCTGGAGGTGCTACCAGGAGACAGGCCAGTACACCTGGAGACATGGAGGAGGCTGTAGGAGGGCAACAACCCAACACCAGGACCGCTACCTCCCCCTAAGTGCAAGGAGGATCAGGAGGAGCACTGCCAGAACCCTGCATACTTACCTCCAGTGGGCCACAAATGTGCATTTGTCTGCACAAACGGTTAGAAAATTACCCCATGAGGATGGTATGAGGGCCCAATGCCACAGATGGGTGTTGTGCTCGCAGCCCAACACAGTGCAGGATACTTGACATTTGCCAGAGAACAGCCGGATTGGCAAATTTGCCACTGGTGCCCTGTGCTCTTCACAGATGAAAGCAAGTTCATACTTAGCACATGTGACAGACATGACAGAGTCTGGAGACATAGTGGAGAGCGATCTGCTGCCTGCTGCATCCTTCAGCATGACTGGTTTGCCAGTGGGTCAGCAATGGTATAGAGTGGCTTTTCTCTGGAGGGCTGCACTGCACTCCATGTGCCTGCCAAAGGTAGCATGACTGCCATTAGGTACCAAGGTGAGATCCTCAGACCGCTCGTGGTGATTAAGACATTTTTATGTTTCATTTCTTTATTAAAGTGTATTCTTATCTCCTGTCTGCAATGGTCACATTATGTAAAGCAGGAGCTGATACAGTGACTCAATTTCTATTTCTGATGAAAACACCATCAGATCAAGAAAAAGGGAAGATTAGGGGATATCGTTTCTACTGTGAAGCCGTCTCTGGTGATTTGTAATATGTGGACCACTAAAATGTATTCGCAAATTGGATTTAGCCTCAGAGATCAACAATCTAAGAAGACGAAATGAAGTCCTGTAAACTAATAGCAGCAAATATATGCACTGATTAGTATTTCTTGGCCAATTTCTGAACCATGAATTTGGTACCTGCTGATCCAGATATTCCTTAAAATTTCTTTTTTTTGTGTGTGTGTGGTCAGCACTGCCAACATGACTAAAAAGACACAATGCGTAGCTCCACCTTTCTGTTGTATGCTGAAATTTTTACTCTCTTATTTTCTAAACCCTATAACATATTGCATCTTTTTCAAAAGTTAGTGAGTTATTTCTTTTAAATGAGTCACTAAATTGTCAATGGGGAGCAAAAAAAAAACCTTTTCTTTAATAAATATAGGGTAATTTTACTGCAATGATATTTGTATTTTGTGCTTCACTGGTTTGTTTCGTTTATTTTTGCTCCAGCATTCTTCATGTTTAAAGTTATTGTTTAACAACTTTGGTTTCCTATGAGGTCTCCTCCAACTTAGGGGACAAAGGATTTTTTATATCGCAATGTCTCTTGACTTGTCACATCTAGAAATAAATCAACCAGAGAAAACATTCAGTTTTTGGGTTTACTCTGGGTTTGACCATTGAGTCTGAACTCAGCTGCCAGGAAAATATAGTTAATCCCAGTTGACTCATGATTTATTGAGGGGCAAATATTTATTTCACATGAGGCCATGTTGATTTAAGTTTTTTTTCTCACAATAAATGTAATAATCACATAAACATGTTTTTTCATTATTTTGATTATCTTTGTTTGATATAAACATAAAAGTGTTGCAAAAGAAAAGTAATCAAAGAAATCTACAAGGAGTTACTTTCTCTAGTTGGCTTTATGATATTTGCAGAGAGGATCAGGCAGCACAAATGCAATTAGGGGAATTTGGGAAATGGTACAATATGAATCAACCTCACTGGACATGGGGTTGCAATATATAACCTGTCTGATACCTGAAAATTATTTTGTATAACAGCGATTTTAATAAAAAAAATCTATTCAGTCCATACCTGTAGTTGTTTACTCTCAAAACCTTTGTGTTGCCAGCTTTCCAGTCTTCTAACTTTACTTTTTTTTTTATTTTGAAATCACACACCTGAAAGTGATCGCAGCTCAAGCATATCAGAGCTTCTTGCTGTATGGTGTGAAGGAGAAACTCCTGGCCAGTCGTCATGTTTAGCATTTCCTTTGACTGTGCTGTAATTGGGTGCAGACTGCAGCTTGGGGCCTGCGTGGAAAATGTGGAAAGAGTCCCACTTTTCATAAACTCACGAAGGCAGTCAAGGAATTGGTGTTAGCGGCAGACCCAGCACCGAGGAATATTTTTGAATAATCCCATGCAAGTGGAACGCTTTGAGTCGCTAAGGCGTGACAGCAACACTAGCACGGTTAGTGGTTGGAGTCCCTCTGTGGCCGAACATGATAAAAATGTACATGCACATGGCAGCAAGGGGTAATAAAAGCAGCTACCACGTGATAAACCGCATTCATCCATGTATGACTTTGGCGTCCATGTCTCATGCCTTGCATATCAGCTGCAAAAAGTGTAGGGATAAAGGGTTTGTTGCGCACAGTCATGTTAAAACAAAGGATCTTTGCTATAAAATGATATCTGCAACTTGGTCCATTTTTGTACCCTTCGGTTAGAGCAGAGAATAAGAAAAGAACAGTGGTCCAAAGGCATAAACAAGATCAATAGGAGTGGACATTAAAGCTGCAATGAGCTTGAGCAGTTGGTTTGCCGAGAAAAGGAACGTGTTAAAAGAAGAAAAGGAAAAACTTGACTGTGATTTTGAGTGCTGAAGTTAAGACGGCAAGGTGTGAATGAATAATGAGACATAAGATGAAGAGGGGTCTTTTTAGAGAGCCAGACATTAATGAAAACCATTGTAATTGCCAAATTACCTTTTGTCAGACTTAAGAGCCTATTTCAAAAATTTTAAGCTGAAAGAGCATAAGCTATGGAGAGTGGAAAGCTGGAAAGAATAGGACTCTGATCAAAGTGGCTGCAAATTAGGGCAAGAAATGGCGATGAACAAAGGTTAAGAAGCAGCTCTGCCTCTCAGGTTATTGCAACGTAGGGGTTTGTTCACCTGTTTGACCCTTTGCTTCAGCAAGAATTCTGACCATGATTATGAACATGATTAAAGCCCTTTCTAAATGAATTCCACTGAGGAAGATGTATTTCTAATTTCCATTTTTGTGGTATCCATCACTCTTTTGTTATGTCAGTTTCACATTCATTTAGATTCTTCTACATCGGACAAAAAACAAACAAAACAAAAACAGCATTTGTGCAAATAAATTGAAACTATCTTTTTTTATATTATAGTTGTTTTGATTTTTAATTATGAATATTTTACTTTGGGAGATCTATTTTCTTGTAGTAATTACAGGACAAGTAGGTCAAGTACATACATGGATTATTGACACACCCTGTTTAATGAAACAAATACCCACAAAAGTCACAAAAATAACTTGAATATGGCTAAAGTAAGGATAAATAAATATATTTACAGTCTCGTAATAAGTCATATATCATAATATATAGTGTTATACTGTAGTTATTTGCACTGCTGCTTGTGTACCACACTCAACATAGACATGAGGAAGCAAAGGGAAGAGTTGTTTCAGTAGATTAGAAAGAAAATTATAGACAAGCATGTTAAAGGTATAGGGTATCTCAAAGCACCTTGAGTTTCTGTGATTACAGTCGGTGACAGTATCCATATATTTACGATCCACGGGACTGTAGCCAACATCCCTATGGCTGCGGGAGAAAAATTCATGACAAATCAAAGAGGTTGATAATACGATTGGTAAGAAAAACTTTTTAAAGAGATTAAGGGTCAGCTTCAAGCTCAAAGAACCTCAGTTTTAGATTTCACCATCTGTAGTTGTTTTTTTTTGCCAAAGTAGACTTAATAGGAGGTGACCAAGGAAGAAGAACCAAGGAAAACAAATCATAAAAAGCCCAATTAGAAATAGCTAAAATATGAGTTGACAATCCACAAAGCTTTTGGAGAATGTCTTATTAAAAGGATTGAGACAAAAATTGAAATTTTGCCAAGACACGTCAGCTCTATGTTTACAAATGGAAAAATGAAGTCTCTTGAGAACAGAACACTTTCCCTACTGTTCCGTTGATGATGTTTCGCTACCTAGGTAGCGAAACGTCTTCAAATCTTGGTAACCAAGTCCAGTGGATTTTATTTATTTATTTTTTTACTTTTATGGAATGTCTATAACCTGGATGACTGAGAATCTTCATCAGCATATCCCTACTGTGAAAAATGGAGGAGGTTCTGTTATGTTCTGGGACTGCTTTGCCTCATCTGGGACAGTTTGTCTTCAATCTCTGCAGAGTACAATTAAACCTCAAGAGGAAACAGTCCATCTAGGGCTAAATTAAAATGGATTTTTAAAAAGAGACACCTTAAATCCTCTTAAGAGCATTCCCACTTCATCCATAGTGAACATTAATTTGTCTATTTTCCATTTTTAAAATAAAAAGCTAATCTCCGCTGCCTCCTTCCCTGTAGCTCACAGCCACATCTGGTCCCTGACTGGATTTCGTCAAACGAATTCAAACAAAAGTTCTGATTTTGTGACCTCATTTGCAGATGAGGCGGCGATCAAATATCGGCCTCCCTAAATTTACGATCTTTTTCTCACTCAGCTTCACGCTGCTTTGCTTCGCTCCAGATCAGCCCTTCTAAATAGAGATGACATTAGAATCAATCGCTTTAGCTGCAAAATACGTGTTCAGTGTGAACGTATCTTCATATTCAGAACTTTCTGTTATTTGCTGTGATTGGATCCTGATCACTGTTACATCAAACTCATTTGTAACACTTATTAGTATATAATGAGTTATATTTAGCCCTTGTTAATCTCCATGACTCATTAAATGACTCAGAACATAAGACTGTGTTTGTGGACACACTGCTCTCTCTTTTCATTTATGACATCAAAGGATTGATGGCAAGTGCGAATGCTCTGATAGAAGTATAAGCCCTAAATAAAATGCACAACACTGTTTATTTGTGCATGAACATCCATTCATGAGATTTATTGCACCAGCTTTACAGCATGCATTAAAAAAATGCACATACCTCAGCATCTATTCATGTGGCTTACAGTATGTGTGTATCCATTTATGAGTTCAGCTATTATGTTTTCCTGCGTCTGTATATTGTTTGGAGCTTGTTACCCTGTGCGCACTGTGTTACCGCACCAGATCTCCATTATTCCCATAAAACCAGCCCTTAAATCATTCAGAAGGGCTATTCAATTTCAAAATTGAGCCCCATTGAGGTAATTCAGCAGCCTCTGTATCGACCCACCAAGGATTTCTACATCCAGCCTCTTCCTGTCTCTAATCGGATTGGAGGAAACACTAAGCTGAATATTCAAAACACATAAACGATCATTAAGATCTTCGATGAAATGGTGTAAAGATAGAAAATGCTTGCAAATAGATGAAGTAAGTAAAATGTTTTTCATTGTAGGGACATGATATATGTGTGGGCTTTGCTGTGTTTTATAGTAAACTAAATGCAACCCTTTTCTACATGTTGCTGACCTGACTCAGAGAAGCGGATCTTTGGGATGACCAGAAGGAGGAAAAAAAGCCCTGAACTGTTGCAGTCTTGTAAATGAGAAGCAAAAGATCCACAGCCTTCACAGTCAAGTGGACAATTTAATTTCGACCTGCGGCTGAACAGTCATAGATGCAGAGGAAAAGTCATTCAAGCCGGTGGTGTTTTCTCACCTCTGTCTGTGCAGTGAAGTGTGATTTCTGACACCTCCTGGAGTTTTTTATTTGACATTTTATGCTCCAAGTGTAACATACTGAAATATACTTGTCAGTTAACTCAGATCATTAATGCTGGCTGGAGTCAAAGGCGTCAGCAGTTGCAGAGTCTCCACCTCGTTTCCACTTGGTTTTATGAAATATATCCTAATGGTATATCATGGGGAGCATGCACCATAACATCAGTAGTGTATTTTTTTATGCCTAAATGCCTATAAATCTTTCATGTAACCAAAGGTTGAAAAAAGAAGAGGCTCGTTTGATTCAAATGGGTTTGGTGGTCTTCAATAACCCTAACCACGTGCATGTAAAGTGTAAAATAGTTAAAGTTATGAATATTTAGACATAAACTGTCGTTTTTTTTAGCTATTTACTGTATGATTTCAGCTATAGCTGTTCTCACTCTTCCCTGCACTAATGTTCTATGGGTTGGAAAGTGAATGTTCAGGAGCAGCTGCCATTAGTCTTTCTCTGAATGAGAGAAAAATTACCTTTGAGAAAGAAATGTGAGGCTTTTTCTGCAAAGTATGATTAGCAACAGATTTCCAGCTTCATGAAGGTGGTTTACTTCTTACTGTACCTGACCCAGTAACCATGGCGACTAATGCAGGAAGCCAGACTTTTGTAGAAAAAAACCCCCAACCCTCTAAACTAAGACATCGATTACCCCCAAGTTCATCTGAAACATCTTATTTATCAAGAAAAGCATCTTAATGAGACCATAGTTGAAGCTTAAGTTCCCTCTGCTAGGAAATGAAGGCAATTACTTTTCCAAATGCATTCTCCACTTTCTTCACTTGTGATTTCTTTCACTTACCTAAATACATCCTATTGTGTCTGGTAATTGTTGAATGTTGTGATATTTTTTGTTTATCCCTACCTACCTACCAACTGACCTACCTACCTACTTACCTACCAAATAAGTAGGACAGACAAACATATAGGAAGATAATTTGTCTGTCTCTTAAAACTAGGGGTGGAATGGTTCACAATATCCACGGTTTGGTTCGGTTCACGGTTTTCGTGGTCACGGTTTTCGGTTCGGTTCGGTATATGTTGATTGTTACGCCGAAAAAAATAAATAAATAAAATTATAAAAATTAATGAAAAAATAAAAATTAATAAAATTGATGAAAACAATCAAAAAAAATTTATGAATTGTAATTATTTTTAATGATCCGCGAAAACCATGGATAATTTCCGCATGTTTTGCTGCTTTGAATTTAATCATGTCGCGCATGCCCTCTACCATCTCCAAGGAACTCAGAGCGGAGCGGACGGGAGCGACAGTGGAGGCTGTAGGCTTTACTTTGTGCAGGCGGTCTGGAGTGCAGCAGGGCGGAGCGGAGCGCTGACGGAGTATGAGGGATTTCGTGGTTAGCATGACATGTTGGTTGTGTTGCTGTTAGCATAAACAAAACGTGTTGCACAATGCTTGCACACTTTTGCACTTTTGTCCACAACTTTCTTTCCGCCTTCATCGTAGGTCACTCTAAATGCAAAGTGGTCCCATACAGCAGACCTATAAAGTGCTGCTGGCGCGTCTTCCAACTCCTGTTCTTTCCCACTCGCCATACCCACACAATTCTCCACAACAACTGATTTTTTTCTGCTACACCCGGCTACGCTGCTTCAGTTCTTCTTCTTGTTTACCACTGGTGGTTGGCTTTGGCAGCAGTACCGCCACCTTCTGTTCTGGAGTGGAAACGCTTCACCTATGAGAAAATGGAGCAGCGCATGAACCGAACGCAACACACGCGAACCGAACCGAGACAGTAGAACCGAACGGTTTGGACGGTTTTCATAAACCGTCCCATCCCTACTTAAAACCAAAAGCATTTAAAGGAAGCTTTAAGAGAAATATCAGATATTTTTCTTATATTTTTGTTGTTTATTTAAAAGAAATACCATTTTAAGCCTTTGGAATTCTGTCTGAATGTAGAACCTTGAAGAGGTACCTGCACCACAATAGTGGTAAATCATCATCTGGTACAGTTACTGTTAGTCACTTATAATAAAAGCAGATAACAGAGAGTATTAAATGTGACTAATACCATCTGGGATAAAATGAGCCTTCCCAGAGGTTCCCTAAATGTGTTAAGCTGTTAAATATTAGGTGTCCCAGCATCAGGGTAGGCTGCTATTCCTAATTAGCAGTGAGAAGGTAACAGTTTCCCTGCTCATAATAGTGCAAAATTTTAGGATGTTTTTCACAGCCACTCATCGTTTCGAATTTTTGGTGTGACACCCAAAAATTTACAAGCGATACCATTGGGGGGAAATGTCCTGTGAAAGGTTACTGGGTGCACTGTGAAAAAAGCTTTAAAACATTATTTACCGGATGACATAAACAGATATATAAAATAGATATACAGTTTTATAACTATAAAGCTAGAGGAGTGGAGGAATAAAAAGGTGTGGTAGTAAAGGTGTATGGACAACTCTGATAAGTAACACATCCAGGATTGTGATCTGAAAGGTGTTGACTGTTGCTAAAATAAGATCTGTCTTCCTAGGTTCATATAAAATAGTTCATATAATAGCTGACATTCATTCAAAAAGTTTAAATTTTTTTAAACATAAACAGATTTGTCTAAATTGGCTTAAGCCTCATGATTTTGTATATTGTGTGTTTGTAGCTGCATTCCCGTAGTTATAGTTAATCAGCTTTTGATGTGACCAATATAAGCTTTAGCTAAGTTAATTATTCTGACTAAATCTTTATCCTGCAATAAAAGATAAAATAACAAGCAAACAAAAAACATCTTCAGCCATGGTTTAATACTTATTTTCTCTAAAACCTGACTAGGATTCCTCTCACTTTCCTTTACACCAGTCATCAGAGCAAACTCTTTTTTATACGATAAAATTAGAATAAAGCTGTAATGTTGCTTGAAGTTACTAGACTATAACGTCTCACTCCTTCCTATGCCTACATAGGATGGGCTACATTATCTATCATAAAAATAACTTGGCATGAAGGCTTCTGAGAAGACAAGAAGGAGCAAATGAGAAACCACAGGTGGGAACAGGGTACATTGAACCATCTAATGACACCAGACAGGTTGAAGCTTATTACACAAAACGGGACACAAGTGATGTATATTCCCCGCACACTTTTGGAAAAAAAAAGCGCTTGTCAAGAGGTAAGGCCTTGAAAAATCTTTTATCATCTATACTAAAGCGCAGACATTAGTCACTGTGCCCGAGTGACAAAGAAAGGTCTTAGGTGTATTAAATTTTGGATCATCAGTTTCATCAATTGTCAGTGTGGCCGGCAGAAAAGACTAATGACTGATGCTAAACTGGGCCAATATGATGGAATCAGGTGGTTTTCTGTGGCGGCAGGTGTTCTTTTTTCATCCTGGGAATTTTAAATGTGTCTTGATGTTTATAGAAATGATAGAACTACAGTGCCATGCAAGCGTATAAACATCCTTTACCAATTTTCAATTTATAACCTGAAACTTCAATACCTTTATGCTGTGATTTTATGTGATAAACCAACACAAAGTGGTGCATAACTTTTAATAAGACAGAAAGTGACATTATAAAATTGTTTACCAATAAACACCCAAAAGGTGTGCTATAATCTGTATTTGCGTTTTGTCTTCCGTGGAGCTTTGTAGATCCAGTCTTTTCTACGACTGGGGCTGAAAGCCATTTGATTAAGAATCCTGCAAAGTTCTGTCAGTGACTTGATGCAATCAACTGAGCTTCCCATGGAAAACTTTTACCTATTTGTGTTTCTGACTCGATTGAGTTATCTCCGCCTTAAGATGACGTGTCTAAACATACTGAACTAAAGTCAGCTTGTTCCATTTGTTTGAGAGTATCTTGAGCAGTGTTGGGCACGTTACTTTGAAAAAGTAATTAGTTATAGTTACTAGTTACTTCTTCCAAAAAGTAACTGAGTTAGTAACTGAGTTACTTCACAATAAAAGTAACTAATTACTAGTAAAAGTAACTATTGCTTTACTTT
Source organism: Cyprinodon variegatus (assembly GCF_000732505.1). Lineage (NCBI taxonomy): Eukaryota > Metazoa > Chordata > Actinopteri > Cyprinodontiformes > Cyprinodontidae > Cyprinodon > Cyprinodon variegatus. The sequence goes on along the minus strand of NW_015150632.1, from coordinate 1,113,513 downwards.
TGCGTTTCTCACCCTCACCACCCGGCCCCCACCTTCTCGTCGTGTATTTCCAAAGCCAGCTGAATAGAGCGGACGACAAAGACAAGAACCTGCAGAGAGTTTTGCATTTATTGCAACTCAACGTAAATTACATCAGGGGGGAACACTATCTAATGGGCCTCTAAACCCCGTCAGATAGTGTTCCCCCTGCTTTACAAGGGGTTTAGGTATCTGATGCGGTGTCAATATCATCAGACTGCATTACCTCTACTCGGTGTAATGCAGCTGTTACGCTGTTACGCGCTTTTAGCGAGCATGCACGTTTCTTGTCGCTTGCGCGGTGAATCTTGCCTCCTCCGCTGTGCGGAGATGCTGGGGAAACCGTATCTGATGGGGAAACGCAGCTCGACGTAACACCGGTATTTCCATCTGGAAAACGCTGTTTTGCTGCTGGAATCCTCCTCACTCTCCATCTCTCTGTGTGTGCTGTACGTTAAAACCCGTAACAGCCAATCTCATCCTCCCCTCTCTCATGAAAAGGCGCGCACGAGTCCTATCATAAAAAAAAGGTTAATTGTGCAACCTGAGTAACGTGCAGTAACGGGGTGTCTGCAATGGTAACTGCGTTATAGTTACAGTCAAAGTAATTAGTTAGATTACTCGTTACTAAAAAAGGTAACGCCGTTAGTAATGCCGTTACTTTCAACGCAGTTACTCCCATCACTGATCTTGAGTGAGAAACAAGTTATTATGGCACCTGGTGTTTTAAATCAGAACAACACACAACACAGTTAGCATCCCCCTTCCTTACCATGGAAGGATGTTGTGCAGGTGTCCAAGCCAAAAGAGACAATGACATCGTGCAGCTATGCAGCCAGTGTGACAAGAGAAATCATAGCATCTGAGCTTGTGGAGTTGGATGAAAGTGTTGTGTTTTAGCCTTTACAATAACCCCCCAAATACTCACAGCATGCTTTTGAATATAACTGGCATAATGTTTGTGAAGGCAGAAACAGGAAGGTAGGAGCATTTTGAGTGATTGGAGACATATGCCATAAAGGGAGGCAGGATCAGGACAGTTTGGCTGAATCCCAAACTGCTCCCTAACTGCTGACGCTTGACTGTCGGGTCTCACTTGCAATAAAGTCGCACTTGCAGCTGTGGTAAACGCCTTAATTAAAGGTGGGGGGAATAAACCATATTGGACGGCCTCTTCCCTCCAACGGAAAAGAAAGCAGTCGTTGCTAAGGAAACATGGTGACGCCCCATGTGTGCAGCTGTAGCTCTGTGGCGCAGGGTGTCATGAAATATAGCATTTGCTTTCTTAAAGCAAATGCTAAAAGAAGAGTATTTCAAAGAGGACCATCCATTTTGGAATTAATGACCTTTTTTTTATAACTAACTTGTGATTTTTCGTCAGTGTGAGGAAGGTGCAGCAAACCTCCTCAATCAAGCCACTGTTACACCAGCTGCCAACTTCTAGAGAGCCTGCAATTAAGGCAGACTCGCTATATAAGGGCTGAGCAGTCCACTCGCCCTACCCACTACACCGTTTGGGTTGGCCCTTATTGTGGCGGACCCTCCACAGGAACATGCCAACCTAGGGTTAGTGCTCAGGGTTAGTGTTTAGGGGCCAGTTTGGGATTGGGCCTTTGTTTGGAGACAGAGCAGAGAAGCCTTGGGGTGTCTTTCATAGAACTTGTAACCCAGGATGGATATTGACAAGTTGTGTGGCAAAATAAAGTCTAGCAGGGTAAACATTGGAGGATTGAACGCTGTTACCTGACAAGCCAAATTGATAATACTTTGAACCCTTTTTTTGTTCTATACATTATTAATCTGGGACTGCTCCCATCAAATCTGTTTGGAGTAAAGAGGGAAATTCAGTACAACATTTTAAAAAGATGGGTGAAGCAATGCCTTTTGCCTGCCTACTACAGTTTGGTGAGAAATTATAAAATCTTACATTTGTACCCTTAACTGTTCTTCTTTCAAAGACAAAATTGAGGACTGATAAACAAGACACCATAGCAGCAGCTATACTTTTTTTTTCTTTTATCACAGCTGTATGTCCAGCCTTACGCTATGATACTGCAACATGATTGGATGACCAGTTTTGGGTTAGACTCACACAAAGAATGGTTTAGCTTGGAGTACTATGAACATAGGAATAATACAGAGAGGTTTTCTGGCTTACATAGGAACCGAGGTTCAACGCTTTATCCTGATACGTACAGGTATTATTGCAAACCCTCACATACCTGCAAACGTTCATTCATGGCTTTTTCTTCAATACTAAACATGTGTTTCGGTGCAGGTTATGTGTGACTATTTTTCCTTCTAAAACCTATACTGAAGGAAGCTCTTTGAAACATAAAAGGCTCAATGGAGTTAACCAAATCCAAACATCATGTATCGCATTAAGAAATGTTGAAACACAAAAACACCTCATTACAATGGGTGATAATAGCTGCTGGAAAGTGCTCTGAAATAATAAACTCCAGAAACCACGGCAATAGTTCAGCACAAGATGACTGTCCTGATTGATCCGTCCCTTCTCCATAGACCCCCTAAGAGGTTTAGCCTCACTGGAAGTAACGTATTTTGGCCTGTTATCCAATCAGGGCTTCTGCTTTCTTGTTGCTTATCTCAACAGACCAAGGCTCAGACTTCAACGGGGATTCTCATTGAGGCTGACAGGCTGCAGAGCTTAATGCACTTAATTGAGCTTAATGCACAACATACTCATGAAATCAGGTATATTTTAGTCCGACAATGCATATTTTGCCAATAAGTTCATAAATTTTACAGAGGAGGTTTAGCCTCACTAGTATTCAATGAGAAATTGCCACTAGAAAGACACATATAGTATTTTCTTAGATCTATATATGTTTTATTTAGCTTTGTTTACCTGTTGATATCAAGTGTGTGCATGTGATGCAATTAAAGTGTAATTGCTGTTCATTACTCTTTTAATTGACCGCCATGGTGTGTTATTTACACTATAACGTTCTTCACAGCTACCACAGGGTGTGATTTGTTGATCTAAACCATTTCATTTTAGCTAAAGCTATTGCGGCTGCTTGAAGCTCTTTTACTATTGGATTGTCCTGTATTTAGCTCTATCCATCTCCGCATTAAGTCTGACCAGGTTTTCTCTCCCTACAGAAGAGAAGCTTTAGACAATACTGGAAGGGTTTGAGATGAAATCATTTTCTTTTACTTTAGTGCATTTGTGTTTTGCAAATGCATATTTTTATGTACTATTGTCCAGTGAGAACCTTTACCTCTAAAACTGATTTCAAAAGGCAGACATTTGTTATGGATAATATAGTGGATGGGAATAAAGAGCAACATAGTGACTTTTGTAAATGAAGTAGAAGAACCAGGTCCTCTGTGCTGTCAGAGCTGATGTCTATTAGTGCAAAATACAGCTGCTATGTAACTAAGAACTTCAGTATAGAAAGGAACTAGAGGAAAATAAAGTGGTGGGAGCACCTCTGAAAAAACAAATGGGCAAATGGAAATGAATGCAACTAAGTGGAAGAACCAAAAAGCATGCAAAAAGAAGACAGGCTCTGTGAGAGAAGGAGGGCAGTAATATGAGCTACCGTACAACAACAAGAAACAGATATAGAACGGTAGTCTGGTGACAAAGAGGGAGTAGCAGAGAGAGAACAGCGTTTCTTCATGCAGAAGGAGAGGCGACAACGAAAATGTAACTGAGCAAGTGTGAGAAATGATAAGAGGTAGAAGCAAACAGGTTCAGGCTTGTATGATGCTGCCCCTCAGTGAAGCTGTTTTCTTTCAGTCCTGAATGGACCCACTGACCATAACTCTTTTTTTTAATAGTCAACCAGCAAACATCATGACAATAAAAACAACACATTGGTGTTGGACCGATACAAAAGTAACCTTTAGGCCCAACACAGGAGCTATTATTCAGTCACGGTTACTCTCGATAACAGATTTCAAGAGGAATTCATCTGAAATTTACTATCTGACTTTCATCTTTAAAGACTTTTTCATCTGTACTAATATTAGGTATAGGGGAGCTGTGATTGACTAAGTTTGATTTTCCAAGCAGGAGACACTCCTATAAAATCCTGGCAAACTGTTTAGACATATTCCAACTTTATAATATAACAGATTTGGAACGCTAACAAGTCTGTTACCTACTATAGCATGATGAAATACACAAATACAGCTCTCTATGTTGACTTCTCTCTGAGCGGATTTCTGAAAATTGGATCCCTATCCTTAAAACAAACAGTTTTATCAAGACTTCAGCCTCCAAGATGTCACCAGCTATGGGCTTTTGAAGTTTTCCTGTTTATTTCCCTTGCCATCCTCCTCAGGGTCTGTGGTCACAATATACATTTGGGTTATTGACCAGCTTTTAGAACTTCTTCATTGTAATTTCTGAAGATATGAGAAAGTTTATGAGAGCAGCTGATTTTTTTCCCCTGCTGTTTTACATTTCTGTAATACTGACTAAAAGAAAGGGGCATTTGTGTCATTGCATATTTAACCAATAATTATGTTATATGCTTAAAATTACTGTACACATTTAAAAGGCAATATTTTGTGATATTTAGCCTTTCATAAACAATATGTTAGGTGTAACTTCTCAAAGTCAGGTGTGTAAATTATTAAATTGGCACCCTATATTTTTGGTTATGAAAGTCCATATAGGAAAAAACTTCTTTGTTATCTTTAGAGTCTGAACCTTTATTAACATTATCTCATTTTATGCTGCTGCAATTAAGAACGATCTAAAGTCTTTTGAAGTGATTTGGTCTTTGTATCCTATATTTTAAAAGTATAGCACATCATCTCCTGGAATTCTGCTTTTGAAAATTTTTCAATTATCGAAGTGGATGCAACCAAATACACAGTTTGTAGCATTGTTACCTTTCAGCCATAAGGTTCTGTTCTGCATGCTTGGGCTCTTTCTGGGTACGCTGGCTGCCTTGCACTGTTTAGAAACATGACTGTTAGGTTGACTGATGTCTCTAAATTTCCGCTAGGCGTTAGCGGATGTACACAGGGTTGTTTGACCTGTGTTGCTATTCTACCCTGCGATGTTCTGGTGATCTACCCAGGGTTTACCTTAGCTAACCTTGATCTTGATGCACAGATGGATGCATGGATGTATGTATGTACTGTATGCATGTATGTATGTATGTATGTATGTATGTATGTATGTATGTATGTATGTATGTATGTATGTATGTATGTATGTATGTATGTATTTATGTATGGAATGGATGGATGGATGGATGGATGGATGGATGGATG
>NW_015150632.1:1105462-1108175 GCF_000732505.1 Cyprinodon variegatus | reverse complement strand
GGATGGATGGATGGATGGATGGATGGATGGATGGATGGATGGATGGATGGATGGATGAGGCAGCCACTCTTAGTAAACCTGCAAGAAGACATTTTTTGTCTTATTTTTTTTCATCATTTGAAGCCTGTGACGCTTGGCTTGTTCCATTTGTTTGAGAGTATCTTAAGTGAGAAACAAGTTATTATGGCAAAACTGCAACAACCAACAGCAAATTTCTGGCTAAGGTGTTGTATCTTTTGTAACCAACCATTGCAGCTGGCTCGCTTTCAGCCTCAGTCAGGTGCAACTGAGGATGGGTCTGAGGTTCTTGGACCTAAATTAGTCGAAACACCAACTATCTTTTACCTGGGATGTGATCACTTTCAATTAGCTAAGCTCTCTTTCTCTAATTCCACAGTAATCATTGTTTTTCAATGTACAGATATTAGGGTTTTATTCTAATAATACAAATTTTTCTCACTGACCTGTGCACCCCTAGCTTGTATTTTGCCTAAGATTAAGCTTAATAAGATAAGACATCAATGTATCAAATCAGAATATTGAATCTGCAACTTAAAACTAAATCTCCGGATTTCTTTATTTTTGTCTGTTTTGAAAATTGTATTTGAAACCTATCCTTTGGAAGCCAAATGTGTTGCTTTTTATTTCACTTGGAACAAGTTAATTTGTGTGTTCTGCAATCTGTAATTACGGCCTTATTTTTCAGGGAGGGGGAAAAAAATGAGGTCGACCAGGATTGGCCTCTGAATGTCAGAGGAAACAGTTATTAAATGCAGAGACAAAATGTCAGCGGGAAATTTTGCCTTCTGTTTTTTCTTCCTTCTGTCAGTTTTATTGTCTCTCATTCCAAACACATGGCCGCAGGGATCTAATTAAAGGAGCTGCAGAGAGTCTTCACATTGAATCTGTAACTTTAAAGTAATTGTCGCACATGGAATAAGTGTGCCGGCTTTAGATGAGGGGCCTTAACTCACAATTTTTTTTTCCTTTTACAGAGTATTCCCATCACAATTATCACCTTAGGATTAAAATCTAGAAATTTTCACTTCAGTAAAAAAAAAAAGAAAAAACTGTCACCCAGCCTTTTTCTTTCTTTACTTGCACTAAACGGTTTTAAATTACTGCGATGTCTTGACATCACGGTGGATGTACCGTTTTTTTTCCGACTAACCCTATAAAGCATTGTGATTCACATACCCTCTACCCCTTTTCCTATTCAAAGCTCAGTTGTACAAACACAATAATAAATCCAACTTTCAAGGTTGAAAGGATGTCCAAGGCAGAAAAGGGAGTATGGTGTGACAATGACAACGGGGAGGGCATGAAAAACCTATATGCTAAAAGAAATCAACAGTTGCTGCAATGAATATGATTTCTGAAAGGCTTTATGCTGAGACCGTTCTCAGAAGCAGAGGCTAAGGCACCTCATGTGGAGGATGTTTTTCTTATTTTTACCAATCTATTAAATTTGGATATTCAATCTTTAGTTTTGGACAATTTCAAGATTGGGTTTAATATTTGACATCGCCTTCCTCCCCAAAACTGTTTCTGGAATGTTTGGCAATTTGGATTGGTTGATTGGTTTTTGAAATGGAAAATAAATCATATGACATTTTATTTAAATTATTAGAATTTCTATTCATTTTGTTAAAAAAACACAGGGTAACCTTTCCAGCATCTCAAAGATGCTCTTTTTTTTTTTTTTTTTTTGTCAGTGACAGTGGAGTGTGGTCTTTTGAACCATCTGAGTCTCTTTAAAAAAAAAAATCTTTAACCTCATCAACCTTTATCCACCTCATTTTGGGAAATGTTTGCCCATTCTACATACCCAACTGGAAAAGCAAACAACTGAGGAACTGTATATACATGAAAATTGGGTGAGTAAAACACCCAAGCTGCATCAAGCCCAGCTGCATCAGTTCAAACAACAGTCAAAGTTGTTTTTTTATTCTCGAAAATAAAAGGCCTTTTTTTTAACAGCAGTTATAAAGACATGCTTGCTTGTTTTGGCTGCTTTGTCATGGTATATTTTGACATGCTGCTATATCTGTGTTGATTGTGCTTTGGTGCTCGATGTGTCCATAAAATGAACTAGGTGGTTGAATTGTCTAACATGTCTATATTGGTAAACATTTTGCTTTTTTGTATTTGTAAACACTTTAAAATGGAAGGTTAAATAAATGTTGAATGTTTTTTTTTTTTTTTGTTGAAGCACAAACTGACACTAAAAACTGGACTCTAAATGCACCAGGAGCGTTATCACAGATTCTTCCTCCCAGCAGCTGTAAGACTTTATAACCATCACTGTTTCCAACAACCTCAATAAGTTGTTACATTCATGCTGATTTATGCACAATTTCTGTCTTGGTCAATTATATAACATTCGGCTGTCATTTTTTGCACATCTCTGGTGTTGCTGGTATTTTTTTTTTGCTGGTATCACATATCCATTACTGTAAAAATGTCCACAGCTGTTTACTGATTATTTACTCTAAAGATACAGAGTATTTACATTGTTATAAAAACACTGTACAGCACTGTTTATTTTCTTATCTGTTATTTTTATAAAAGTTTCTAAGTTCCATATAGTGTGACCACTCCTGCTATAACCTTTTGCTGCTGTAACACCACAATTTCCCCATTGTGGGACAATAAAGCGATTTTCTATTCTATTCTATTCTATTCTATTCTATTCTATTCTATTCTATTCTAT
>NW_015150632.1:1101793-1105111 GCF_000732505.1 Cyprinodon variegatus | reverse complement strand
CAGAGACCTCTGATGTTTTACTGTAGCCACTCTCCCAGTTTGGGGGTCACAGCCCCCAGTGCTCCAATTACCACTGGCACCACTGCTGCTCTTACTTTCCATATCTTTTCTAGCTCCTCTTTCAGCCCTTGGTATTTCTCAAGTATATATGTATATATATATATATATAGAAATAAATGTGTTGGATTTTCCTAAGGTACAAATATAACATACAGTAAATTAACTTTTTCCTTTAGCAACTCTTCAAAAAAATTTAAGAAAAAGAAACATTTAATTCAGAAATTATGGCATGCAACTTGATCAAGATACCAAGAAAGAAAATTAAAACTATCCTTTTTCTTGCAGAGTGAGCCCAGACTTCTGACTTTCTAATAAAAGTCAGAAACTTTACCAGTGGGTCAGCAGGCATTTATGTTTTCACTGTGTGGTGAAAACCTAAAAATACACTGATACTTGCTAGACCTGTGATATTTATGAGGGAACTTTGCATCTGATTTAAATAAGGAAGTAATTAGACAACCTGCCACCTTTTTACACAGACTCTGCATCCTTTAAGCCTTGCGTTTCCACCTTCACAGCCGAGTGTGCCTTTTCCTACATTTTTCATGACAAATGCCTTCATTTCCAGCAATGCTATGGCGTCATCGGATATTTTGCCTTCCAGCTTTAGAAAACAAAAGAAACAAGTTCTGTATGGGCACCTTTCACCATTTCTTTACCCACTGGACACCTGTTAGTGAGGCGGAGAGAGTGGCAGAGATGCTGCAGGGTCATTGCAACTGGCTGCTCGGAGCAGTGTGTCTCTGCAAGCTATAGCCTGGGGAGCCTTGTCAGCTTAGTGTCACATTTCAAACTGTTCACTTTAAATACTTATTCCTGGATGGAAGTGCTTTTGCACCTTGCAATGTAGTGAGCTACTGCATAAAAGGCCATAAAAATTTAGCTTTACTCGCACCTATCTGCACAGTCTCCCTTTAGTACATGTGAGTGTGGCTTTTAGTTCACATAAGGATCTGGTTCATCTAAAGTTTTAATCTGCAACCGAATTCATTGGCTGAGTCTTATGTTGATACAAACCCTTTAAATATCTATGAAATAAGCTAAATATGCCTACTGTTTGCTGCCGCCGAAGCAGGAGATTTAACCCATTTTAAATTCTTGCTGTTTGAAGTTGTGCTGTGTACCAACAGTGAATAGAAAATGACTTAGTTAATATACATTTTACAAAAAACAACGTGATTGGATGCCACCTGGCATCACTGCAGGAGGTGGGAAACAAAAGGACCCTAACTTAAATAACATCTCTGATGCATAATGTCTACCTCTAAATGAACAAAGCTGTTGCAGAACTAGATTCTTTTAGTGACAGACTGCTGCAACCTAAATGAACCAGAGAACGTTATCACAAATACTTCCTCCTGTTCCCAACAACCTCAATAAGTTGTTACATTCATGCTGATTTTTGCACAGTTTCTGTCTTAGTCACTTTAATAACATGCTGCGGCCATATTGCACAGCTCAGGTATTAGTAAAATATCCACAGCTGTTAATTGATTGTTTATTCTCCAAATGCACAGTGTTTATATTGTAAAAACACTTTAGAATTAACTATTTTATTTGTTTTTGCCATTTGTCACCTAATCAATGATTTTATACTCTTTTATAGATTTGTGCTACAATCTTTTGCTGCTGCTGTAACACCACAATTTCCCCATTTTTGGGACAATAGAGGGATTTTCTATTCTATTCTATTCTATTCTATTCTATTCTATTCTATTCTATTCTATTCTATTCTATTCTATTGCATTATCAGTTATGTCAAGAGCACCTATTACCTTGCTGGTTATGCAAAGAAAATACAAAAAATAAAGATTTCAATAAAGATTCTTATTTGATTAAACTTTTAATAGAGGGGGACATCTTGGCATCAGCAAGCCTTCATTTATTCTATAGCTTATCTCCACCTTTTTCCCACAGGCGATGATAAATATGGAGGGCGCTCACTCTCCAATATCAATCAGGTTTTACATCATTTCTTACATTTCTTGGACCAAATGTGCTGTAATAGAAGGCTACGTACCCCTTGCATCTGAACAGTACTGTCAAGGGCTAACACTGTGCAGATTACCTGAAATAAAAAATCCATGTAACCTTTGTCACACATCTTGCTTCAGTTATTGCTCTTGGTACAGCATCAGTGAGCTGCTTTACTCTTTGAGTAAGGACATTACATCCAGCTAATGTGATCGATGTTTGTGCACAGGACTTGAGGGGAAAGATGTGTTCTTCACAGCTGCTTTTAAAAATTCAGTATTCTGTGAGTGAGCGTCTAGTGCTTGAAGTGTATTTCATCTTTCTAGTTTTCTGTCAGGTTAGTATTCTGTTTATTGTGTTAAAGGGATTCATTTCTAAAAGTCTTATGCAGCTACACTTCAGCTATAATAAAGGATTTTAGATTTTGCTCATTTGTGATGCAAATTGACTTTTCTCAAGAAAGTGTAGAAACTTTATAAAGTGAATTTTCTTTTTAAAATAGCAAACCTGGAGAGCTTCAAGTCCAAACCTTGTTTAATACTAACACTCAGCTGAGCAGCATTGCCCTCTACTATACAGGCTTTACACCGCTCAAAACAATGCACTTTATATATCACTGGATAACATCGAACACTGTAAGTGCTGACTCTGACTGCATCCGGCCTTGTGACATTTCCACACTCTGCTTTGGAGAGCTCTAATTTTCCAGGGGGTGAGAAGACGACTACATCCCAACATGTGGGCCAAACATTTGGAGCTGTAATGAGCTTAAGTCTCTTTCTGCCTTATACTCTGCTCTTTCATTGTTTGATAGCACTGTTAGCCACACTCACTTACCCTTTCTCTAAGGCGCTGCAGGGCCTTGGGGACTCAGCTCGTTTAGTGTGTTTACCAATTCCCACAACCTAGCTAGGACTCTTGGGGCTTCTCTTGGAAATTACATTCCATAAGGTCCTACAGACTGTGGGCCAGCCGAGTGTTTGCAGGGCAACCCTCCCCACTCTGTTTGTCATGCTGAGGGATGAAAACAGTTGGTTAGGGAAACAAGCTGGAACACAACGGGTGCTGGTCATTTTGCCTTAGTGCCATTTCATGCTTTTGCAGTTTTAATGATTATTTAGCTCAATATTACAATAAATGCTTAATAAATGTTTCTACTTTAACACTGAAAAGGGGGAAAAGATAAAGAATGGAATATCTATCTATCTATCTATCTATCTATCTATCTATCTATCTATCTATCTATCTATCTATCTATCTATCTATCTTTCTATCTATCTGTCT
>NW_015150632.1:1098966-1101667 GCF_000732505.1 Cyprinodon variegatus | reverse complement strand
TCTATCTATCTATTAAATTAATAACTCACAGAGGCAAAATCAAAGTAAAAACTCAGACTTTAGAGTAGAACTTTATGCAGACAGTTTTATTCTGTTAATATTTATGTTGCAAATATTTCACAGAATAGTGATTTTTTTGTGATACTTCCACTCTTCCAGTATAAAGAGACCAAACAAAGTCTTCCCTTTGTGATTTAATGAAACTGATTTCATGAAATTAATCCCTTCAGTTTCATTTTTTTTAAACTCCACTAGATTCCTTGACATGACGTGTGCAAAACGTTTACCTTTCACCAACTTCCTACTCTCAAACATACAATGACTCACTGATTGAATGACTTACTATGACAGCCAAAGTGTCAAGGCAGGGCTGATCGAACACAAGCCCATTGTTAAAGCCATTACTGTGCTTTTATTTAGGGTCAAGAGTGACACTATAAATTGTAATTGTGCAACCAGCTCTCGAATGACTTTGCAGTAAACTGAATGAGGCAAACTTTGTATCACAGTTTTGATTTAGCCTCAAAAAAAAAAAATGTATTATAGAAAATATTTTGCAACATTCCACTCTGACTTTATCTTACAAATATAGAAAAGTAGAAAGCATTTATCATGTAGACCAGAGAAGTACCTTCGCATTGACTTAAGTGTCCTTACCTGATTCATATTGAGTCAGAGACGGCTTCCAAGAGATGATTTCTCCTTCACCAAAGTGAAGATAATCGCTGTGGAACTAAATCATTTACAGCTTGCACTGAGACTGAAAAAAAAAATTAGTCATTGTAAAATGAAAAGTTTTGAGAAATCTAACATTTCCATTGAAATAAGATGTAACTATTAAAAGAAAAGCTATCTGTGCGATAGCCTTGAACAACTAAATCCTTTGTGAGGGTTAACAATGACAATCAAACAAAGAGTTTTAACTAAAACTGACAACTTTTAATTTTTTTTAAGCTACATGACAATCTTTAGGATTTATTACATTATAATTGGAAGAAATGTCAGGTTAGAAAAAAACAACATAAATGTATTATCCTTTTTAAACTTAGGGTTGTTAAATAAATGTACTTATTTGTTAGATTTTTTTTCATTTCATTATTCTTTTATTGTTTAGTTCTTTTGTTACTTTTATATCACAGAGGAAAATAATTTCCTTGCTAAGATAATTACACTTTTTCTTATCTTATACCTATTATGTCACGTTTGTTGGTTTAGGGTTATCATTATTTCTGAATATCAGTCAAGGAAAACATAATTATAAGTATAACTGCAAAAAAAGTGTAATCTCAAAGATTTATAGAATAACTACTTTTTCAGGTATGAGCCAGGTTAGAGTGGATATACTTTATTATAATCTTAATAAATTAGACATTTAGCTGCTTTTTATTCTCAGTGAGTTATCTTGGATATCAAAATGGATTTTTCTTGGCATGATTTTCCATAAGCTCTAACCCTCTTCTCTATAAAGGGAGACTTTGATGGAAAACCTTTTCTAAAAACCCAGCATGCTGAAGGGTAGAAGGATTAATTTGACCACATAAAGTTGCATCTGCTTTGCCATAATGCAGTCCCATGTGTGACCTTATCACCCTGTCACACTTACCACAACAAGAGGCTGGATGTGATTGTACACAGCTGATATTGTTAGCCCTCTTGGCCTCCTGTCTTCTCCACTCAGTCCGGGCCCCTCATTAAGGCTGGATTTAGATGACGCTGTTTGTATTACTGTGAGCTGAAAGATGCTTTCTGCCAAATGACCACACGGACATGATTCCTCTCCATCTTCACCCTCCACTTTCTCTTGCTTTCTGTTTTCCAACCGTTGCGGTGATTTACCCAGTGATCCATGCAGATGTTGGGAGGGGGGATTGCTGCGTCTAATTGTTATCATATTTTCCTATCTGCACACTCTTGCTTATAAATACCCGCTGACGTTTATTGAATGTCAGAGGCCACTGGGCGGCTGATTGATTCTGACCCCTTTTTCAGTGATGTCAAAGTGTGATTTGTTGCCACATCATGGTGGTGTTAAAAAGCTATTTTCTCCACCAGTGGAAATACTAACTATCACTCTGAGAGAAAAGCGAGACTTGAATAACTAGGAAATTAAGATTAATGGATTTTTTAGGAAGCCTGCCGGAAACTATGAAGATATTTTTGGTCATGTTGAAATTGGAAAAGAAAATGTCACCAAGTGGCAATAATCAATGGATTTTTGGTATTACGTGAGGAGAGAAATTACAAGACTTTTAACTTTTTTTGGTTTGATTGTTAAAGCATTTACAAAGAGATGCTCTATATGCTCTATTTTGGGATAGAGGTTTGTCAATAAGATAAAAGTATAAGTGAAGATTTATCCAATATAAACATAATTTAAAGGGTTTTTAAAAAAGCCAAAATGTTACAATAAAATCAGCAAAATAATAGTTGAAAACTTCACTAAGATTTTCTTATAAGAATATTCTTGAATTAAGATGTTTTATCGTTATCTCCCTTTTATCTCCTTTCTTTTATCTTTTCTCTTTTTTCTGTTTTTCCTTTCTTATTCTACTTACATTGCAGTGTCCATATAATCTGTAAAACTCCCTTCATAATTATAATAAAGCAATTTATATGCATTAATCAAGCAGAACACTATGGCGATAGCCGTACTGCTCCACTTGTGAAAGTAAAATCTGTTGGGCTCTTTTTGGCATCAGGA
>NW_015150632.1:1086449-1094201 GCF_000732505.1 Cyprinodon variegatus | reverse complement strand
AATATCTTTACCAAAAGACATAGCAGAATTCTCACATCAGCTGTGAGATGGGCACGCATGGAGTTACATATTAACAGCGATGGTGAGGGGTGGAAAAAAAACACCTGGTCTCCTTACATTCAGCCACTCTTTCATCATCTCCTCAATGAGGTGGTCTCAAAAGTCGCAGTTACAACACACATAAGGCGCACCGCACCATAGGGCGCACCGCACATTTTGAGGAAAAAAAAAGACGTTTGAGTGTGCCTTATAGTCGTGAAAATACGGTACTTCTCTTTGGACTTAGCAAGCCACGATGATTATAAAAACATATCAAAATCCTAACTGTTCTGTTGGTTGTTGCTTAGCAACAATTGGATGCAATCTTTTCTGCCACAAGCAAAATTTAAGATGAAAAGTTTCTAAATCTATATTGATGGAGCAGTTCTTGAAACTCACAATTGTCACGTAGCCATAGCATAATACTGCAAAAGCAAGTTGATTGGCTAGCTGTGTATAATAGCACCTATCTTGCTAAAGCTCCAGCGTCAGGAGGATGAAAAAACAATTTCTTCCCTTTTGTCACATCATAACCATATTATAATATTAGACAAAGATATCTAGAGTAAGTACAAAAGCAGTTTTTATTAATTAGTTGATGGGGAAGTCTATCCAAACCAACCAGGGTAAGGATGAAAAGGCTTCATGTTATATATTTTTTTATTTTTATTCTGAATCAGGTAAAGTTGATGGAATCATTCAGATGATTGTGTTCTCATATAACCAAAGAAAGGTTCATTTTTAGCAATGACAAAACGTTCAGCTAACTCTTTTTATAAAAGGCTTTTAATAGAACTGATAGAAACTTCCTGGTCCCCATCCTTTTCCTTTTTTACCACATGTCTTTATTATTGTTGAATAATGAACAATACCCCCCATGTTGCAAGTGAGATCTCCAGTAGATGCTCTAATGGGTGCTTTGGTAATTTTGTGGAATACTTTAGTTTGGTTGGCCTTCCTATCCTGGAAAGGTACATTTTAATTTAAAGTTTTCACTGTTGCAGTATTAACTGCAAAAGTGAAACAAAATTAGTCTGGAATAAACTCCATATCATCAGTTTTACTTGACAGCTCACAGGAATCCCAAAGTTGTAGAAATGCTTGTATAGCTCTTTTTAGACTTATAAATGTCAGTAACTTTGTTGGTCTCTTGTTGCTGAATTTCTTTAGGCAGGTGTGTGACTTTTACTGTGTGTCATCTTTTATACAACACCATGTGGCTCTATTTAGGCAGTTTGTACTGGTGGGACACTAATAAGGCAGAAGTTTTATTTTACAATTAACTGTGCATTGTTTTAGCTATGTGTTATATAGTTAAACAATATTTTCAGTTTTTAAAGCAATTTGCAGAAGCTATTTAAGTCATTGTAATATTTTAATAGATAATCTGGAAATTAGTAGAATCTAGATTACAGAATTCTAGCATAAGATCTGAGTGTAAATATCTGAAAGCATCCATAACTGCTGATTAAAACCAATGGCTTTTAGCACCAATGACTTTAACCAAACAACCTTAATAGTAAGTTGTAGTTAAGACACAGGTGGTGTGACAAATATAAGTATGATGCAAGAAATATATTTATTGAGTTCTTTTTAATTAATTTATCTGATCTATTTTCCAAATTTATGTCACAAGAAACTTTACTCAGATTTCAAAAAAGGAAACAAGTGCACATCCTGATCTGCTGTCCTAATTTTATTAGTCATACAGAAATTGATTGATAATTTCCTTTTTTTTTTTTCAACATTTAACTTACAAGACATTAAGTGTGAGTGCTTCTGAATTGACTAAATCAAGAATAGTGTGAATACCCATGTTGTGACAGGCTGATCAATTGGAGGACAGAGAGCATGGAAGTTGGAAGAGTAAAATGAGCTCTGTCACACTGATGAGTTAATGAACTGTGTGACAGAACTGCTTCCAGTATGTCCTACAGTAACCTTCTGGTTGGATATCAGCTCCTTTCCTGCTGATTGAAGAAGCTGCCTGGGATCTTGCCTGGCCGTAGTTCTTTATGGGTGCTCAATCTGTTCAAAGCTAGTTTACTCACCACCTTATTTTTAAAACTAGACAAGGTTAAATCTGTTCCAAGAATAACTTTACTAAGAAAACAGCTTATTTCTTTGTTGAAGAGAGTTCCTTGTAGTTTAAAGGAAAAGTCCACCTATTTTTGGCATTTTATGGACTTTGTTTGAAAGTAAGCTAAGAGGAAGTGGGTTGAGGGGGAGGAGGAAGATATACAGCGAAGGTCAACGAACCAGGACTTGAACCCATGAAGACTGCATCATAAACTATTGGTGCTATCCATTTGCACTCTGATAACGAGATTATAAATGTCCAAGGCAAGTTTCTCCTGAAACAATGGGGGAAATTTGAAATTATAGAAAGAATGTGCAATAGGTGCATTTTTTTCAATTCAGTTCAAACAAAAAATTGGTCAATTGTGAATCATCCATCCATTTTCTGACACGCTTAATCCCAAGTGGGGTTGCGAGGGGTGCTGGTGCCTATCTCCAGCTGTCCACAGGCGGGGTACACCCTGGACAGGTCGCTTGTCCATCACAGAGACGAACAGGACAAACAACCATTCACGCAAACACTCACACCTAAGGAGAATTTTTAGAGAAGCCGACTAATCTAACAGTCATGTTTTTGGACTGTGGAAGGAAGCCAGTGTGCCCGGAGAGAACCCACACATGCTCAGGGAGAATATGCAAACTCCATGCAGAAAGACCCTGGGCCTGGAATCGAACCCGCAACCTGCTTGCTGCAAGGCAGGAATGTTAGTGAAACTGAGATATGAAAAAAAAAGTAAAAAAAAAAAAAAACCTGACTTTTGGATTCAAGATGGAAGCTGCAGGCAATTAAACTTTCCTACTTTAAATGTTTGAAGCTGCTAAGTCAGACATTTAGGGGCGACGTGTAAGAGTTTGGAGGACTGGTGTGTAATTGCACATATTAGCACGTAGAACAGTGTTTTCCTCATTGTTAAAGTTGTAACAGTGGTTCTAGAAACCATAGAGATTACAAGGGTGAACTGGAACCTATCTAAACTAAAGATTATGTTAGTCCAGGTCGTTAAATTTAAGTTCAGATGATAAGAGAACACACCCAAGACCTCCATAGAAAGGCTACATGCTTTACCCCTGCAGACTCAATTGCAACTATTCTAAGGTCAAATATACTACAGTAAACAGTACCATTATCAAGGAGGACAGCGGCTTGCATCATTAGGATTAAATGAAAAAAATACCATCTACTCACAGTGAGACAAATTTTAGATTATAAAACAACAACGATCTATGCTTTTGACTTTAGAGAAAAAGGCAGAAACATCATAGAGGATAAAGCTATGAAACTCTTTAGAGCTCCCCCTACATTTCTTATGATTAGTTTCATAATAAACCCTTAAAACTGTTTTTAAAATAATGTTTTGAATGCAGTTTGGTTTCTCTACTTTGAAAATGGGGAAGCAATCCAAAAGGAGAAAGGGACTACTGATTTAACAGCAGCACAGTCAGTCCAAAAGCTACTTTTTCATGTAACATTTTAAACGGATAGAGTAATTGCACACTTTTTCATTTATTCCTGTAAAATGGGTGCAACAATACATGTTCATGTAGATTCATTGTATTAATTTTCAATCTGACACATGTTTCTAAATATCAGATGGATAATGGTTTAATAAAAACTAAACTTGGTTGGTGGAAGACTCTATAATGTTTTAATATAGTCATATTGGAATATACTACACGTAGCCCAGGTGTAGGAAAAATAAGAAAAATCCTATCAGGACACCAGACTGCTTAACATCGTCACCTTTGTTTCCCTTTCTCTCCTTGACTTTGAAAATATCATCAAGGCCAATCAATTGGGCATCTCGCTTGAAAACACAGGACACCACAAGCGTGGGCACGCCATTACTTGCTCATCCACCCACGTTATCACTTCTTCCTGCGGACGGCAATAAAAGAGAAGACCAAGTGACATTTTGGAATACAGATTAATGAGCACGGGATTGTCAAGAAGAGAAGACACACGACAGAGGTCAAGCGTGTAATGACTGACCTTAAATCCAGCGGTGTCCAAAAGTAAATGGGCATGTGTGTGTGTGTGTGTGTGTGTGTGTGTGTGTGTGTGTTACCAGGCTGGCTGGTAATTTCCAACCTCATTTCAGATTATTTTGTATTCATTGCCTTATTCTGTGTAAACTTGTATTATTTGGTTAAGTGATTCTGTTGGTTGTTGTCAAATATATATTTTTTTAAAGTAGCAAATTGCATTTTTTTTTCTTTCAAAAAGACTTTAAAAAGTTAAGCTTTTAAAGGCCTTGCTAAAGGCCTAAGCTAGTGAAATCGATTCCCATTATTTAATGAGGGCAAGCAAAGTTTACTCTTGATTCCTGAACTTTTGCTTTGTGAAAGATAGACATTAGCATAATGGTGGTTGCAATTAACTGATCACACTGACGCTGCCAGATTTAATTCATATTTTATGACTGCCAGCAGATAAAAGACACTGCTGGGGATAATAAAGTTGTTTTCTTTATGACTGTCGACCTTTTCCTGTACTGTAACCAACTACGTATATTAAGTTGATCAATGTTTTTTGATACTTGTTTGCTTTTTATCTCTTAAACTCCAGCCAAGATCTGGTCTTTGACCAAGTCATTGCAACACCTTTCATATTATAAATATTCCATTTTAATGATGGTTATAATGCTAATGATCCATGTTAGGCCAAGTGTTGGATGTTAGACAGATGGCTTTATGTTTTACTAGTGTTTTTCAACCCTGCTCCTTAAGACAAACTGCCCTGCATGTTTTAAATGTGTTCCAGCTTCAGGACAGCTGATTTCCATTGGTGGCTGTGTCATGGTTTTGGCGCTAATGACTGGCTTGATTGCTCATTTCATTCACCTGCCTAGCTCTGCCCTGTTTTCTCATCACTGTTCATCTGATCCACCTGTTCCAGCTCCTATTTATGCGGCCTGTTTCCAGCCATCAGTGCCAGATTATTCTTGAGCCTTTGGCGTTGAGAGTTCTCTAATGTTACTATAGTGTTCTAATTGCCTGATCCAGATCAGTTTCTATATTTGGACCTTTGATCCTGCCTGCCCCTGCTTTATCTGTTGCCTGCCTGACTTTGGTCTCCTGTTCGATTCTTCTGTGGACTGAACCTGGATCTGCATCTGGACTTCACCCTGTGGATTATCCTGTCTTCCTTCGTCAGCTCGGATCTGATTTCCTGTCAGCTCCATGTCTGGAACTCTCTGGCAGCGTCCGTCTTGTCAGCTGACCGCCTGGAATTGTCCTCGTTCTCTGGGCACAGAGTGAACTGTCGAACCAGGTTAGTGCCTAACACGTTCATAATCCTCCTACGTCAGATTATCGTAATCACTAACCTGCTTTTTTTCTCCGATAGACATTCTTGCCTCAGACGCCCTAGCTGCTGATACTGTGAATCCACAGCATGCTTGTTAAATAAAAGTTTTAATTATTCCACTGTCTGAATTCTGGCTCCTAGTTTCTGAGTCGTTACAGGCTGTTTACTAGACTTGGCCGAATTGCAATCATCGGGTGTATTAAAGCAGGAAAACCTTTTAAGCTTAAAGGTCAGTGTGCCTTCATAGCTAAGCTTAAAAGAGACTGGACTAGAATACTCATATAAACAAAGGATATCATGGTTGGCTTTAATGATTTTTTGTACCTGCAGATTAGCTTTGGTTTCTTTGGGAGCTCTGGGAGGAAACCCTCACTAATACAACTGACAATACAATACAACAGTGTTAAATTTTGGATTCTAACCATAAAAAAATAAATAAATGAAACAATTAAATGGTTATGCATCATTATTTCTAATAGAATCTAATATATAACTGGTATTTCATGATTTATAAGTATAAAATAGGCCATTGAGCCTGACCAAAATGAGACTGATCCATCTTATATGTGGCTAATGCTGTGCATGTTTACTTTCATAATTATAATGTAGATATTTGTCATCCGTTGCTCGTGTTGAAAAATAATTATTCTGCAATATTATGAGGAGATTATTTTGCATTAAACATCATATTCAGCATTGATCATCTGCGCATTAAATAGTGTAAAATGGTCCCTACAAAGCAGTCAATGTGAGTGATGACCATGAATTTCATGCTGTTTTGTTTTCTTTAGCTGCTGAAAATAAATGCCAAACTCACAGTGTTGTTGCAGTAGCTTGGAAAGGGAAATCTTTCAACACAGAGACTGCAGAGCTCTGTTTATGGTCTTTGGTTCTCAAACTTTCCCGCTTGTGGTTTTAAAAAATATGTCATAGAAGAGTTTTCAATCATACACAACTAGGCCACGTAGTGCTTCTTTTGGATGTTGCTATGACAAAAAAAAATAAAATCTAGCTCTATAAAAATCTCACAGCAGGACTGAACTAGAACATTTGTGGTATAATTACTTCATCTATCAATTCTGTACTTTTCCATGATTGAAAATTGATTTTTATGACAAGAAACCTAATCTTAGTTTGAAGTGCTGTACCACCCTTTTGTCGATCCTTTTTGCCATGTTCATCACAGGGTCAACATGAATACTCTCAATCATTCCTGAAGCCTATTCAGAATGCTTTTGAACTTTTGCTGTAAAACCCTGTTGGCTTAAAGATAATATGCAATATCAAAAAATGTCTTTGTGTGGGTATTCACTGCAAAATACCACCCCATAAAGAAGCCTCAGTGGATTATTCCAAATATATTCTTTATTTTAATCCTGAAAACATTGCTTCCTAAAACCCAGGGTCTTAGAAGTGATTTTCAGTTTAAAATACCTTTTTTTTTCTTAATGATTCCAGTAATTAAAGTGTCATATGGAAATGTACTCATGCCCGTTGAACTTTTTTCACACATTGTCATGCTGCAACTAGAAATATCAATAGATATTATTGATATTTTTGGAGAAAAAAAGCATTGAGTTGTGCAGAGGTGAAACAAAATGGAACAGAATTCATTTGATTGAACAGCCTAGTCAAAGCCTGCACGAAAAATCCTAAATTAATTTGTTAGCATCTAATACTGTAGGAATGTCTATGTCAAAATTAAAGTCCTTTATTCTAAAAATAAAGTACCCACAGTAGATATTATTTGGCCACATTGTTTGGTTGTTTTCCTGCTGTGGAAATTAAAAGTAGAAAATCAGGCAACTGAGTAATTTAGTTCATATCTTAAAATAAAATAAAAATCTCCTCCAAGCTGTTCGACTCTTGAGGACAACATTGTTTGTAGCTCCAGAAAAAAAAAATTCCCAATATCCCCATATCCTCGGTGTAGGTATACTGTATGTATATATGCATATGAGAGAACCTTCTCCGGAGTGCATGGGAAGACGAGAGGCAGCCCAGTGGTGCTGGGGAGTCTGCTCACTCTTTTAAATGTAATGAGACAGAGGCTCTTATACTCCGTAGAGCAGGATGAAAATAGACACGTGTTCCAGTGGAACACTTTAATCTTCCCTTCTCTCTTTCTGCCACTGTCACACCGCTGAACAATATCCTGGGATATAGAACTATGGGATTTGAAAACCTATATCTGCTCTGCGAGACAGAACTGGATCCCCTCTCTTCTTTTGTGACCGTGCTGCAGTCATAAATTTTGCATGTGAGCGAACGGGAGAGAGCACTGCTTACAGAGCGAGACTCTGCAGCAAAAAAAAAAAAAAAAAAAA